>NC_059109.1:27374709-27677834 GCF_020740685.1 Jaculus jaculus | reverse complement strand
CTCACCAACTATCAGAAGTTAAAGTGAGGGCACTGATTGGAAAAGAGTGGGATTCTGTGACTTGGGATGGTGATGTGTGGGAAGACCCTGAAGAACCTGGGGACATTGAAGTGTTAGATTCTGAAGATGTTTTGGATGAAAATATGACCTGCCCTCCCTTAGCACCAGTTGTATCCCCACCCCCACATCCTGAAGGATTATCCTCCCCACCCCTGCCTGGGGGAATTCATCCCTCTTTGTCTGAGAAATCAGCAGAAAATGCTGGTGATTCTCAGTTCCCACCCATCTTTGCCTCTAGGCCTATAACCAGACGAAAGGCTAGGCAGGCTCCTAAAGGTGAGATAGAAAGTGTGACACAGGAGGAGGTGAGGTACACTCCTAAAGAACTTCAGGAGTTTTCTAACTTGTATAGGCAGAAGCATAGGGAATATGTGTGGGAATGGATTTTAAGGGTATGGGATGATAGAGGAAGGAACATAAGATTAGATCAGGCTGAATTTACTGAAATGGGCCCACTGAGCAGAGATTTTAGATTTAATAATGCAGCTCGTGCAGTTGGAAGGGGTGCCAAGAGTTTATTTGATTGGTTGACTGAAGTATGGCTCCAAAGATCCAACTCTGGCTTAGCGATTAAGCATTTGCCTGTGAAGCCTAAAGACTCTGGTTCGAGGCTCAATTCCCCAGGACCCACGTTAGCCAGATGCACAAGGGGGCGCACACATCTGGAGTTCGTTTGCAGTGGCGGGAGGCCCTGGTGTGCCCATTCTCTCTCTTTCTCCCTCTCTGCCTCTTTCTCACTCTGTCACTCTCAAATAAATAAATAAACAAAATTTTTAAAGTTTTCTAATGGAACTTTGCTACCTGCTTTTTTTATTTATTTATTTATTTTCCAGGCGGCTGGTTGAATTTAAAAGATGTTTATGGTTGGCCACGGTGAGATGATTTGGATAAAGACTAGATAAGCCACAGGGGGAGAAGGACCGCAGCTTTCACACTTGATCATAAGGGAAATCTTGAAGTTCTTCTGTGTTCCAATATAATGCTGAAGTGTGAGGCTGCATCTAGGGCGGTGCTAAGGCCTCTCAGTACTTCTGTACATTTGGTTATATTTCTGATATGGAAAATAGGTAGTGGAGAGGAAAAGGTTATTTCCAGGTGGCTGGAATATGTATTAATTTTCTGTTCTTCTATTTGAAAATATTTCCTAAAGTGAATTACTACTACTTGAAAAGATAAAGTATTGGTAAGTTTTATTAGCTAAAGAAAGTATTGCAAATTACATTGCCATGGTCAGAATGAAAACATCTGTAATCAAGTTATCATTATATATAGGTTTGTTTCAGAAACAATGTTGGAGAGGTTTTATTGTTTTTGCTTTTGCAAAAAAAAAAAAAACATTGTTAACATAAAAACAAGTGTATATAAGTACAGTATTTGTAACCAGAAATCTCATGTTTAGCTATCAGTTTTTGATATAAGTTATTTAGTATAATTAAAACAATTCATTTTATAAAAAGTATTGCTTCTCTGTCACTTGTTAATGTACATGTCAATCTTAGACATTTCTAACCAGTATTTTTAAAATAACGATTCTTTAAAGTTAAATGTAGTTAATGTAAAGAGGGATTGACCGACATGCTTTCTTCTTTTTATTTGGGTGTAATGATAACATATAATTCACATCAGGGGTTGGCCTGGCCTTGGCTTGAGGTATTCAAATGAGTTTTGCATACTTAACAAGCTATTGAGAAGAATTATATGATTCCATTCCAATCTCTTAAAGTGCTCTGAATTAATATCTTATATCTACACTGCAAAATCAGGTGAGTTACATTTAGAACCACATCTCGCCAAAACATAAAAAGAAAGATGCCTCACTGCATCCATTTCATATTTCAGTGATATCTAAAGACCTTTGACTTTTAAGTGAGCTTATTTTACTTTTATCACTTTAAAGTTTATATTTTTACATACCATGCTTAGTAGCAAGGAGAAGAAATCCTATTAAAGTCTGCTATTAAAGACAACTTCTGGGGCTGGAAAGATGGCTTAGCAGTTAAGTGCTTGCCTGTGAAGCCTAGGGACCCCAGTTCAAGGCTCAATTCCCTAGGATCCACGTTAGCCAGATGCACAAGGGGCCGCATGCATCTGGAGTTTGTTTGCAGTGGCTGGAGACCCTGGTGTGCCCATTCTCTCTCTCCCTCTTTCTCTCTCTGTCACTATCAAATAAATTAAAAAAATTAAAAAATATTTTAAAAATTAAAAAAAGACAACTTCTGGGCTAGAGAGATGGCTTAGTGGTTTAGGTATTTGCCTGTAAAGTTGAAGGTAATAAGTTCAATTCCAGAACCTACATAAGCCAGATGTACAAGGTGACACATGCATCTGGAGTTCATACGAAGTGGCTGGAGGCCCTGGTGTGCCCAGTATATCATCTATCCATCTATCTATCTATCTATCTATCTATCTATCTATCTATCTATCATCTATGTATCTAATCACTCTGTCTCTCAAATAAATATGAAAAATTAATTAAAATTTTAAAAATAAGAAAGAAAATGTCAGCAATGAATGAAATTCATGGCATTGTGGCCACCCACATGCAGAAAACGATGTACATTATTACACGTGCAGTCATGGAGTGACAAATATTTTTGTTTTGTTGTTCTTGTTTGAATTTTCTGCCATAATATATTACTTTATGAATGTCATTCAAACATTACATAAACATATCCTATATACTAGGGTATCAAATATTGTCCCAGTAATAAGTTTAATGATATAGTTCAATAGTGCACTATAGTATAAGAAATGTGACTGATCTCTCTTCCATTTCTACATCAGGTGAAAAAGTCAACTTAAAGAATAATTTTTTGTCACCTGTGATTAACAACAAAACCAAGTCAAAAAATAAAGAGAATATATTGTAAAACTATGTAATTTTTGAAGGGCCGTACATACTCAGTACAAGTTACTCCACATTCTAAGAAGTGCTTCTCTACCTGAATCAGGAACTCAGTAAATACTTGTTGAATAAATTATCTAAGAATGGGCATCCCCTGCCCTACTTTGTGCTTTCTTTTTTAATGGAAGTGTTTATTTATTTCTTATTTTTTTTTTAGATATTTAAGGCAGTGTGGCACTAGTTTTCACAGACTGTTCTGGAACTCCCTACATAGTGCAGAATGATCTCAAGCTGATGATCCTCCTTTCTCTGCGTCCCAAGAGCTGGAACTGCAAGGAGGCACCTCCACATCTGTGTTGCATAGTTTTAATGTCTTCCATTTGCTTGTGGTAACTTGGTTCTCTTTGCAGTAGTGTTACATGTGATCTTCATAGCATTTGGTTTTCACATGAACTTGACCTCTTAATAACTTTTCTGCTCCGTAATATTTATAGCCTTAGACCACCCAGTGTTTGAGGTCTACTTTTTATTGTGTCAGGGGCTTGTTTCTAGATAATAGTGAAGAGGCACCTTATTGCAGCTATTTCAATCATTTAAGCCCTAATATCTAAGTATGGGTTCAGTGATCCTTTATTCCAAAGAATTAAAACCAAAATCAGACCTTTATTCACACAGTTCAGTTTAGAAACTGTTACAGAACTTCACGCTTCTACTAATGATGCAAGAAATGTGTATATACAGTAGAAATTTTATTTAATAAAATTCTATCAAAATGCACTAAGAATATTCACTATTTACTTTATAAGTTGGCTAACACACACACACACACACACACACACACACATATACACATACATATAAAATATGTATATAAATAGCTGATAAATAATGAGTTAATTATAATATTGCAAAGATTATAAGGTTTAAACTGAGCTCAGTTGTCTAAGATAAAATATTCAATATATCCATTGATGATATGGCCCATGGGCACAGAACAAGAAAGAGGCTTGATTCCATGCACTTGTCAACATTGAAAAGGAATGAACAAATAATAGTAGTGCATTAATACTCAATTCTATTATTTCTCAAACTTTATTGAATTTACAATCATTTTATGAATTCATAATAATTTCACATCATAGCTATTTATTCCCACAGATACACAGTGAGGGTAAGGTTTAATAAAAATTTTATCCAAATACCAACATATGTATGATGTCAGTGGAATCAAAGCTATGCATTGATTAGTGTTCTTTGCAATGCTTCCTTGGAAAAAAACCTCCACAAACCTTGGAGCTACTAATTCTATCCATCATTTTCTTATTGCTAGGAGAAAACATCTGACCAGAAATGACCTATAGAAGAAAAGGATGAAATTGGCTTATAATGCCTGGTGGGGTGGAGGTAGGGTCCACCATGCTGAGGAAATCATGGGAAGAACAGGAAAATGGTGTCACATTATCACAACAGCAGGGAAGAAGCACAGGGATGAATAAATATATGTTGTTTCTTTGTTTTTATTTCTTTTAAAAAATATTTTCATTTATTTATTATGAGAGAGACAAAAAAAAGTGAGAATGGGCTTGCACTAGGGCCTGTAACCACTGCAAACAAAATCCAGATGCATGTACAACCATGTGCATCTGATTTACATGGGTTCTGGGGAATTGAACATGGTTCCTTAAACTTCACAGAAAATCACTTTAACAGCTTAGCCATCTCTCCAGTCCTACAGTGATGAAAATTGACTGCTCAGCTAACTTTCTATTCTTTTTGCAGTCCAGGAACTCAGCACGTAGGATGGTGCCACCCACAATTAGGTACACCCACCATGTTACCTAATATAAACTAGAATATTGCTTACAGGCCTGACCTGAAATTTGTTTCCATGGTGATTGTAAATCCCATCAAATTGACAAGCACACATTAAACACAGTACCCATCTACTAGACAGTTCCTTGAAATAATAGAATGGCACAGATCTTGACAATGTTAAGATTATACTAATCTCTAATACTTTGTATGAATTTTTACTATACTCAAAATGCATTTTATTCCATTTAGGTAATTATCTGACAGTGTATGAAGCCTCAGAGAACATTAGAGAGATTTTAAGAATGAAACTAGTTTATTTATGGGTCTAAAGCTGCCAGACCTAATTCTGCTCTTTGACATGAACTCAAGTAACTCTAATCACATCACACTCATACTAATTTTATGTGTACTCATATATCAGTTCAGTAATTTCTATAAAATTTACCATTGTTATATTATGGTTAAATGTATAGATTTGGCTTAAAACAGAAATGGATATGATATTTTGGCTCTGTAATTGGGACAAATTGTTACAGAGATAGGTGATAAGGAAGTTTTCCATAAACTGTGTTTATTTCACTTTAATTTCAGCATAGATGCTGAAAAATAATAGAAAAGTGTCAGTAACTGATAAAAATCATGTTTGACAATTTTATTTATTTTCACTGTAGGAAAATTCAGAAGAAAAGGCAAGTTAGTAGTATAATTATACATGACCTATACATTACATGCTATGATGAGATTCTGTTTTTTTAATTTACTTATTTATTTATTTATGAGAGATAAAAAGGCATAGAGAGAGAGAAAGAGAAAGAGAGCACTACAGGGCCTCTAGCCACTACAAATGAACTGCAAATTCATGTGCCACCTTGTGCATCTGGTTTTACATGGGTACTGGGGAATCGAACCTGGGTCCTTCAGCTTTGCTGGCAAGAGCCTTAACCACTGAGTCATTCCTCTATCCCCCAGAGAAAATAACATTATTTCTAGCCCCTATGATGAGATTCTTATCTTTACTGATATACCGTATTAGAACAGTAGATATGTATTCTGTAGCTAATATTTCCAGTGTTAAAATCTCTCATTTAATTGGTTTGTATAAATTGATGATACAATTATCTCTAGTCCCATCCCTGTATTTTTCCCCCATATTATACTCATTGTCTTACTGAATTGTTGTCCTTAATTCTGTTGAAGAACTGATCCTTATCATCTGCTCTGAGTTATGGAATTATTGCTTTTAATTGTTGCCCATACATCATTTAGTCACACCATCTTCCTAACCAGCTGATTGTCTGCCTGACAATAAAGTTTGTACTCCTATCTCGATATGGGAATCAGACTTGTGATAAAATTCTGGTTAATTAGGTTCAAGTGATTTTGGTATTGACAACTAAATTCTCAAAAAGAGGTGGGATGCAGTGATAAAATTTCCATATCCCATTTGTCTTGCCTTTACTTTAATATGGAAAACAAAGGGAATCATGTAACCATGAGCTCACCTCTAGAATAGAAACCTAAGGATAGCCACATATATGGAGGCACATGAGAAGTAAATAATGTCATTGAAGTCTCTATGAGGTCTGGATGCCCTAGGGTATTTTTCACTGTTTTATTACTCATATTCCAGCATGCTGAGGTATAAAAGTCCAGCATCACTTTGGATTCTCACACTTTCCTTCCTCCTTCCTGTTGTCTACTCCTGCCATTCTTTTCCCATCATGATAGATTTCCTGTTGAAACTGTAAGCTGAAAATAAAACTCTTACTTCCTACAGTTGCGTCTGACTAGGCATTTTGTCCCAGCAATGAGAAACTGACTTAAAAAAAAATCAACAGTATTTATGATAATGGTACCTGAATTAAAAGCATCTACTATGTACTTCAATTTATGAATGTCCTATCTGTTTTATTTTGCTAATAGTTACATAGTGTTATGAACTTGCATTTATGGAATATTGAACTCAGGTTATTAGGCTTTACAGGCAGGCACCTTAACCAATGACCCATCTCTCTATTCCCACCCCCCTTAATGTTTTTTGTTGTTGTTGTTGTTATTGTTGTTTAGAAGGACCAAAAATCAAACCCAGGGCCTATGTGTGCTAAGTCAACAGTCTAACACTAAGCTGTGACACGACAGAGCATAACTAAAGGAAGACATGTAAATATTAATTAGCTATAGGGTACCTGCGTGTACATACATATTGGCTATATTAAATACTATAGGTAATCTCTCCCTAATACCCTATGACACAAAAGTAAGAGTGGGGATAATGATGATATAAAATTGTAGAAATATCCTGTAACACTTAAAACAGTACATTCTTCCAGGTTTTTATATTGCACACATTTAAACAGACAATCTTGCAAAAACATCCCTAATGATTCTACTGGTTTTAGACTATGTGTTGTGATGCTGTCAGTAGTGTGTCTGCTTCTTGACTTTGTGTCACAATGTACTCTGTGTGTATAAGTCAAGGGATACAAGCTATCTTTGGCAGAGGTAGCCAAAATATTTTCAATGTTAAAATTAGCATTTCTTGTTACATCATTTACATCTTGTTACTGCATCATTTTCTGACTAAAAAATTACAGCACATTTGTCTTTTAATTTCTATAATTAAAATTCAATATAAACTGGGCGTGGTAGCTCACGCCTTTAATCCCAGCACTTGAGAGGCAAAGATAGGAGGATTGCCGTGAGTTCGAGGCCACCCTGAAACTCCATAGTGAATTCCAGGTCAGCCTGGGCCAGAGTGAGGCCCTACCTCGAAAAAACAAAAAATAAAATAAAAATAAAATAATAAAAAAATAAAATTCAATATAATGTCAGTTCAACAAATCTCAGTTTCATAATTTCAAAATTAAAGTACAAAATGAAATTCCTACACAGCTTAAATGCTATTATCAGTAATATCCTTTTTTATAAAAATGACTAATGAGACATTATCTTTTTCACTGGTATGCTAAGTTATGCCTAGTTAAAAACTGATGAGAGACAGTTTTGTACATTTTTTTCTATAAAGTTTTAAAGTAAAATGAGTATATCACAAAACCTGGGCAGCAGATATGGTTCAATTGATGGAGTGCTTGCTGAGCATGTACCAAATCTTGAGTCCATTCCTTAACATTGTACAAAAGCATCATAGGCATGATTTTGTAATGTCAGCCCTTGGGAGATGGAATCAGAAAGAATAGAAATTCAAGATTATTCTTGTCTACCTAGAGAGCTGCTTATCAAAACACACGAATGAACAAATCTGTGGACAAAAATCGATAATGAACAAAAATAAAAGTATCTGTAGGCATTGTATTATATTATGTGCATTACATGATGTCCAACTATTTATTTTCTCTTAAAAATAAATCTGGTAAAGGTCCAAAGGGAAACTTTGCTTATTATGGTGCTCTATATCAGAATTGTGAATGATTAATGAATTATAAGAAACTAATGGAACTCTTGGTAGAAAAGAAAACTTCTGAGGTTTTTGTTGTTGTTGTTGTTTCTTTAATACAATTAATAGCTTTGCACTCAGCATAGGCGTAGTTCTCCTTCTGGGAAATTATTAGAAACACTTGGAAGTAATTTCATTATTCCATTATTAACATGAAGTCATTTCAGAAACAGTCACTTTCTCTTTAAAGCACTATTAAAAAACCCTGCAAAGTGGACACAAATATGAATTATTTAATTTATTTCTCATATTTAATTTCAGATTTCCTAACACATTTCCCCCAGTTACCTGTTGTTGATATGGAAGTAGTTTTTAACAGAGAAAGAGACAATGCTACAAGCACAGACACAAAATATGATTCTAGGTCAGTTTAATCAACATTTAACAAGTTACAGATATCTTTGTTGTTGTTCTTGCTCCCTAGCTGTTCTGCCTTTGCATAGCTCAGTGACATTTTCCCCATTTGCTTTAAATCTGTGCTCAAACATGATCATAGCAGTAACACTCCTTGACCATCCTATCTAAACTTGCACACATCTCCCTCATATTGCCTGAACAATTTATTTATTTATATGTTGATTGACTGAAGGATTGATTTAAAAGTTTAGGGCTCAAACCTAGGGTATTGTGCATGCTAGGCAAGGAACTATGGCAAGCTGCACCCAGCCTGGATCATTTTTATTACGGCTGCTTTACAACTGGAGCTGTGGGTTGCGAAGCTATGACAGAGATCATTTGACCAGGAAATGTGATGGAATGAATATTTACAACAAAGAGTTTGCCACCTATACCATACATCATTCAGTTTTTTATTATGGTTACTATCTGTCTCATATTTCTAGGTTATATACTGCATGGAGCAAAGATTGTTGTCTAATATTATACTTGTCATATTCCTATGTCTATAGCCTTACTAATATTGATGTATAATTGAATAATGCATGAAATGTCAATCACTTTCCCTACACTTGCCACTTAGTTTTGTGATGTTCTTGTTTATCAGGACTGAAGATCAAACTCAGCACCTTGTGTGTACTAGGTAAACAGTCTAACACGTAGCTCCATCTCTAGGCCATGATGATTTTGAAAGGATAGCTTATCATTTCATTAAAAAATTATATACACACATAAAAGAAAGGCAAGTTTATAAACTTACATACATATGATATTATAGATTTTGGCTACCTAAACGTAGTAAAACTGTACACAGCAAGTGGCCAAATGATTTAGAGCTGGCTTTGGCTGTACTGCAAATATGGTGTATGTTATTTTTATATTGGATGGGTAAGTCCATTAACAGAAAACCATCATGCTTTACCACTTGAAAGTGAGTGAGTCCAGAAATGATGAGTGAGCTTAAGATGTGGAAGAAACTTTGAAGAAAGTGACTGTTTCATACTACATTCCTCTTAGACTGGGAAAGCAATGTAAAGATTGCTCAGACTTGAACAAATGATAGTAGAAAATAGATTTTAAAAGGGTCACAGAAATGGTAACACATAATCCTAATAGCTTTTAGTGTGATTACATTTTAAAATGAAGAGCAAAATGTGTTCAGAAAATTTAGATGAAGTTACATGAAAAAAAAATTTGAGGAAGAAATGCTGTATCCAATAAACAGCTAATTTCTGAAGTGATTGGTTGTAGCAAGCACTCATGTACAGAAAGCTGTCATATATTTGGGGGTAAGCAAAAGTTAGATGATTCTTTGGAAATGTTGTAAAACAGTCAGTGGATTATCATGCTAAGGGCTGCAAGACTGAAATGAAAGGAATGTTGCCCACTGAATGGAGAAGACTCTACAATACAATGAACTGAAAAGAAGAAAACTGCCCACCTCACTGAGTTCTGCTGGTTCCTAGGCTTAGGAAACACTGAGACACATTGCCTGACAAGAAGCAAAAGGGAAAATAACCATTGAGCAGAGAACTTGGGTGTACTGTACTTTTGACAAAAGGGTGTAACATGCTTTGCAGATGCAGTGGGCATCACCGGAAGTTGTTGCAAGATGCCCAAGCCATTACTAGCGAGGCTGAGGCAAGACATAGTGGTGTGAGTCATGGAGGAAGAGTTCAACAAATCCACTGATCGGTCTTCAGGGTGAGAATAACTGCCATGGCTGTGTTAGAACTGGATAGTGTTCATTCTTGAAAAGAGCACCCATGAATGATGACATTAAGTGTAGCTACTCTCGAACCACAGCCAAGCAAAAGCTTTGGTATATTTCAGACCTTGAACACCCTGTAGCCCAAGATGGCCTGATAGTCACGACAGTCCTCCTGTCTCAGTGCCTCCAGTGCTGGAATTATGAGTGCTACCCATGGAATCCACTTGCTGCTCATTTTTTTTTAATTTTTTTTTTATTTCTATCATCTTCTGAGTGCAACCATTGTTCTCAAGGGTTCTGTATGTGGGATATCAGCCATTTTCAGGCTAGGCAAACTTCACCTTTCAACTTATTCTAATTTGTCATGTTGTCCACATTTAAAATTTTTCTAGTACATTTAGTCACTATTGACTTTGGGATATTTAAAGAATCAATTTTTTAATGATTGCTTTAGGATTACTCAATACTTTATTTTTTATAATTCTATTATTATTATTATTAACAACATATTTTATTTGGATGCATCATGATAAAATGTTTTGTATGGGTACATCATGTGTTGGAATCCTCTTTCCCCTCATCCCTGCCCCCATTCCACTGGGGACCCAATTCATTATTATAAAAAAAATTATTTGCCTATGTGTGGGCAATAGAAAAGTCTCTTGCCTCTGCAAACATATGCCTACCAGGCTTTATGTGGGAGGTTGCAGCATTCAACCAGGTCTGTCTGACTTTGCAAGCAAGGACCTTTAACAGCTGAGCCATCTCCTCAGCCCCCCCCCCCCAAATAAACTCTAGTTGACTACTAGTTCCTGTAATTCTTAGCTTTCATTGTTGTTGTTGTTGCTATTGTAATATTTTTGTTTTGTTTTTTAGTAGGGTCTAACTCTAGCCCAGGCTGACCTGGAACTCACTCCATAGTTCCAGGCAATTCTCTTACCTCTACCTCCCAAGTACTGGGATTAAAAGTATGAACAAGGGCTGGAGAGATGACTTAGTGGTTAAGCCCTTGCCTGTGAAGCCTAAGGACCCCGGTTCGAGGCTCGGTTCCCCAGGTCCCACGTTAGCCAGATGCACAAGGGGGCGCAAACGTCTGGAGTTCGTTTGCAGTAGCTAGAAGCCCTGGCGCGCCTGTTCTCTCTCTCTCCCTCTATCTGTCTTTCTGCCTGTGTCTATTGCTCTCAAATGAATAAATACAAAATGAACAGAAAATATTTTAAAAAATAAGTAAATAAATAAAGGCATGCAGCACCACTCCTGGCTATCCCTAATACTTAAAAAAAATAAGTATGTACAAACATGCCTGGCCCTGTGCATATGCTTCCTGTTTTTTTTTTTTTTTTTTCTTTTTCTTTTTTTCAAAATTCAAGTTTGGACCTAAGACTTTGTACCAGTGAATGCCCAGCTTCTAGCCTCTCGATAAACATATGCCTGGGTAGATATAATTTTTTTTCATATCTTCATAATACTAGATATCTGCTATTTTAATTCTTAACTCTAATAAAAGTATGCTCTAATGCCTATAGTGATAAAATTAGTTATTTCAACTGTTTAAATGTTTTGCATAGTATGTTCTGTTTTTATCCTTTCAGTACTTTTTACAAGTTGTAATTTTTAAAGTATTTTAATTATTTATTTATTGGCAAGTAGAGAGAAACACAGAGCGCGGGAGAGAGAATGGGTGAACTAGGGCCTCCAGCTGCAGCAAATGATATTCAGATGTGTGTGCCACATTGTGGTTCTAGCTTTCCATGGGTACTGAAGAATCAATCACAGGTCTTTAGTCTTCACAGGCAAATGCCTTTACTGCTGAGCCATCTCTACAGCCCCAATATTTGTATGTTCATGGATATAAAATTATCATTTGTATACTGATAAGCAATTTTTCCTTTTTTAAAACCAATTTATTAATACCATCTACTGTCCTATGCCTTACATAGATTCAGACCAGAAGTCATACACCCCTCCATATTTCTCATGACTTTTCTCTTTTTGTGTTTCAGATGGTTAGTTGCTAGCTATATTCCAGTCTTGCCTAATATTCTCTAGCACTGCCTATGTGGTACCATAATATCAACAGTGAAATTTCAGTGTTGTGCTTTTCTCCAGATTCCATATATATATGCTTTATTTTCCAGCACGGGTAGCCATATATCGTACATAGTGGTGTCTCTGCATTCTTAGATCCATTTATTAAGTCTTAAATATTAATTCTGGGAAATTTTCTTCAATTACATCTTGTGGTGTTTCTTCCCTTTTTTGAGTACTAAATGTTTGACAGTGATTCCAAGTTCTTGGGAGTATTTTTTTCTTATTGTTGTTGTTTTGTTTCTCCCTCATCCCTACATTTTTATCTTTGAGTTTCAGAATGCAAAATCTTTCAATGATTCATAGTCCAGTTCAGTTGTTCCCTGCTTGAATATATTGAGCCAAATATTGCTTCTGTCAAAGTTGTTTTCCTCTAACATTTTTTGTAGAATTCATGTTGGATTTCTTTCTTTTCTACTTTTGATCTTTTCTCTAAAATATCCTATCTGATATTGCCAGGTCTCCATTATAGCCACTAACATAAATGTATATATTTTAAAATTCTTTGTCAGACAGCTTGAATATCATTTCATATCCATGTCATCCCAATAATTGCTCTGTATTCTTCAGTGATTTTTACTTTCCATTAACTGAATCTAGTTTTATAATTGTTCAAATCTGGGCATACTGGGTAGGACAATCAAAACAGGTGAATAACTTTCTGTCTTGAAATTACACAATATTTATTTTCTACTGAGACTTAGTGCAGAGAATTAAGTTAATTTAATCAGTGGTGGGCTGGGAAAGTTTCATTTTTTTTTAAATTATTTATTTATTTATTTGAGAGCGACAGAGACAGAGAGAAAGACAGATAGAGGGAGAGAGAGAGAATGGGCGCGCCAGGGCTTCCAGCCTCTGCAAACGAGCTCCAGACGCATGCGCCCCCTTGTGCATCTGGCTAACGTGGGACCTGGGGAACCAAGCCTCGAACCGGGGTCCTTAGGCTTCACAGGCAAGCACTTAACCACTAAGCCATCTCTCCAGCCCGAAAGTTTCATTTTCATAATGCTTGTTTTACTTTTGGATGCTTTGGTAATCCAGAGTGGGTCACAGTTTCTAATTTCTTTTTTCTTTTATTGGCAACTTCCATAATTATAGACAATAAAACAATAAACCATGGTAATTCCTCCACTCCCCAACTTTCCCCTTTTCAATTCCACTCTCCATCCCCTTCTCAATCAGTCTGTCTTTTATTTAATGTCATCATCTTTTCCTCTTATGATGCTCTTGTGTAGTTAGTATCAGGCACTGTGAGGTCCTGAATAGCGAGGCCATTTTGCGTCTGGAAGAACACATTGTAAGGAGTCTTACCATTCCTTTGGCTCTTACATTCTTTCTTCTGCTTCTTCTGCAATGTACCCTGAATCTTGGAAGGTGTGATAGAGATGTTGACCAATGAAGTGCTCTATACCTTCCTTTGCTCCTCCCTCAGGATCCAAAACCTCTGCTGTTTCTCATTGTTAGTTTGCTGGAGCATAGTCAGAGGAGACTATTGTCAGCTCTGATAGGGTCAACCATAGGTGTGACAGTGATCAGGGTCTCAAGCACAGCACTTTAGTTTTTGTCACCTCCAGTAACTGTAACTGAGTAGAATGTGCATTCTGCCCTGTGACTGATACAAGGTTTTTTTTTTTCCTCCAGATACAAGGGACTTTTTACCAACATATTAAAAACAGCCATGCTTTGCATTGTTCCACACACAGATTATGTTTTGTGAATTTCAATAGGGGGTAAGAGGATGGTCCTGCACTTTTTGAAAAGTTTCCATTCCCCTACCCATGGAGTACACTATCAGTAAAGCATGTAAGATACACCTTGGTATTTTCAATGTGTGTGCAGTAGTATTTGTTAGGAAAGCTCTTGCCAGCTGTTCTGAACATGTACAATTTCATAACCTTTTCAAAGATTTATGTAGCATTCCAATCCATAATAAGCCTTTTGTAATTTTTCAAATAATCTTTTTGACATTTTACTGATGGATACTTACTTCTGACCTAGATAAACAAGAACACCCAATGAAAAAAATCACAATTTTTTTAACTATTATTATGTTCTGTATCTCAGCTATGTACTAGGAATATTCAATTTTAGTTAACCTGAATTATTAGGTGAGAGCAGTGGCTCTGATTATATCAGTTATAGCATGATATTAGCATTTACGAATTATAAAGTAAGAGTAGTATTTATCATTATATGAGTTATAGAGTGAGAGCAGTATTTATGATTATATGAGTTATAAAGTTAGAATAGTATTCCTTTAGCTGGCTCATTCCATAGCACTATAACTCTTACTTTTAAACAGTAATTCATTATTCTCATTTTTACTTTCTATAGATGATTAATAGAATTGAGTCATAACTATCCTGTTCTGTCATCCTTATAGCAACTATTTCAGCATGATAATAATTATCATCCAAATATCAGTGAATATTTAAAATCCATAGGCTTAGTATATCAGCTTATCAGCAAGGAAAACTTTCTAAACTGCACATCTATCACTTTTTTTCAGAACTAGTCATTCTTTAGCTACCACAAATAGGAGGTCTGAAATACAGTCAAATTGTCTTCTATTGAACGGAGTAGAGGAGTCATAGTTAAGCCTTATGGGCATTTATGGAAAATGCTGTTGGATAAAAACATCACTGGAATGGAGGAAAGTAAAGGAGGTTGGATGTATGGAGGTGAAGCCAGCATGGTGGAATCAAATGACTCAATTCACCACACATGGGTTTTTGAAATTAGAATGGAGTCAAGGCTGTTTTATAGTGGGAAGGCATCTTGCTTACCTGTGGTGACAGAGGTGTCTACATGCAGGAAGACTCATAATCTTGATAAGAGTAGTTTTACTCAGCTGAGATAAACTCCAAAAGTGTTTAGAGTTTAGATTTGATTATTTTCAATAATCTTAATAAGAAGCAGTAATAAATGCTTTCATTCCATATTAGAGTTCTTATGTGTACATTACAGTATATGTTGTATTAGTCATTTGCCTATTTTTCATGGCAACTAAAATCAACAAAATTTCAAGATGATTAGTGTATTAAATTATTAACATTTCTGAGTCTAAATTCCTATGGCCAGAAGAAAGAGAAGTAAAGTTTGAATAGTAGCAACTGAAACAAAAACTAATGGGATTTTGTGCTACAAATTTTAACTAAATGTTGATAGAATAAGAAACTAAGAATGTGGAAGCTTAGCAGAAATTTATGATTTTTTTTTTTTATGTTGCTAACTGTGGTGTACCAGGACCTGCATTTTGTGGGAGATTGTTTCCAAACTTCTAAAATATAATTTTGCTTATTTGCACCTTTTTGGGGTATTCCTTTTATCTAGTTCATTCAATAACACTATTACTGAATAGTTACAATGGCTAAAACACAAAACACCGACTCTACCAAGTGATAGTAAAGATGTGGAGCATCCTGAATTCTTGTGCACTGTTGGTAAATTACAAAATGTTTCATCACTTTTAGAAGACAACTGGGCAGTTCTTATAGAACTAAAGATATTTTTTCACATGCTATGGTCAATCACGCTCCTTGGTATTTATCTCAATAATTTGGAAATTATATCAACAACCACAACAACAACCAAAACACATAAATGTTCATAACTATGGTATTCACAATTTTCAAAATGGAGACTAACTAATCAAGAAGTCTTTTGTAGTGAATGTACAATTAAATTGTAGTACCCTCAGTCTATGGATACTGCACTAAAATGCTACCATGTGTTGGGAAGAAAAGAAAGAATTTTAAGTACATAAAAGGCAGAAAAATAGTCAATACAAAAATGACACATAATGTACAAATTTATAGACATGTGTAAGTACATATGATATATAATGTTTCATTGAACATAATTAAAATGTATATAATATATATTTACAGCTACCTTGTGTATTGAAAAAGACAAAATGATAGAAGCCATAAAAATCACAATACTTAGAAGATTTTAGAGAGGATGGGTGAATGGAAGTCAGAAGAATCTGATGGCAGTGATCCTGACTTTGTATCTTGGTTCTCTATTCTGTTCCATTTACCTACATATCTGTTTTTGTGCCAGTAATATACTAGTTTTTTTTTTCTATAAATCTATAATATGTATTAACATGAGGTATTGTTATTAGGATTGTTTTGTATCCAGGTGAATTTTAGGATTTTTTTTTTCTATTCCAGTGAAGAATACCATAAGAATTTTGATAGAGATTACATTAAATCTTGGATTGTTTCTGGTAAGATAATCATTTTTCCAATATTGATTCTTCCAATTCATGAACATGGCATGCCATTCTGTTTTCTAATGTCTTCATTAATTTCTCTCCTAGATATTTTAAAGTTTTCATTGTAGAGGTCTTTTACTCCTTAGATAGGTTTACTATCCAGCATTATATCTATTTATTGTTTTGACACAGTTGTGAGTTATTGTTTCCTGATTTCTTCTTTAACATATGTGATATTGATGTAATAAGAGGGTACTGATTTCTATGTAAGAGGATAATTTTTAATCCTGATACTTTATTAAAAGCATCTAGCAACTCTAAAAATTTCCTGGTATGGTCTTTAGTGAAATATATATATTTCTGCCATCAGCAAATGATAATTTGACTTATTTTCCTATTTATATCTCTTTTATTTGTGTTTAATGGCTATGGTTAAAACTTCCAATAGTATATTGTGTAATAGGAGAAAGTAGACACTCTGTCATGTTCTTTTTTTTTTTTTTTAATTTACTTATTTGAGAGCGACAGACACAGAGAGAAAGACAGATAGAGGGAGAGAGAGAGAATGGGCGCGCCAGGGCTTCCAGCCTCTGCAAACAAACTACAGATGCGTGCGCCCCCTTGTGCATCTGGCTAGCGTGGGACCTGGGGAACCGAGCCTCGAACCAGGGTCCTTAGGCTTCACAGGCAAGCGCTTAACCACTAAGCCATCTCTCCAGCCCTCGTGTTCTTTTTTTAAATTTTATTTATTTTTATTAATTAGTGTTGTAGTCAGTGAATACACAAGTTGGTACCATTTTAGGCTTGCCCATGTCCTACCCCTTCCTCCTGGCCCCTCCTTGTTGAAGTATCATGACCAAAAAGTGTGGCTCTGGCATTCTTTCCACCCCCTCCTCCACAAAATTTCCCTGAGCCATGTTGGGTTCATTTTTGGTCTGCTTCAGTGATGAGGTGTTGGGGGCCTCTGGGTCTCTGGAAATCTGATTTGGTAGGAGTTGATTGCTGTCTGTGCCTATCTCCTTCACCCTTGTGCTGGTACCCAGTTCACCAAGAAAATAGCGCCCTTGCTTGTTTTGCCAACTATTCTTAGTTTCAGCTGGGGCCCTTTTGAGGTATGATGGGCTGGTTCTCTCCTTAGGATGTGCATGTATCTGAAAAAGAGCAGCAGATTCTCCAATGGGGAGTAAAGTTAGCACCAGACAAATGGGATAACCCTTATGATTTTTAATAGAGAAATTAATAGGTATAGGCCCTTTTGTAGCCCATGATTGGTGGTAACTTGATAATGGAGAGCGAGCTTATGTTTGGATATGTTTCTGACTTGTTTTCTAGCTCCAGCTATGGGTCCAGTACCACTGAGGGGATCAGTTAGCCAAGTCAAGAGCAGCTGGTTCCCCACCATGGCTGCGAGCCACTATTGCACTTGTGTGGGCATCACAACAGGTTATTTGCTGCTAAGTAGGTTAGGCCATGAGTTGCTTGGACAGATATTGGTCACTTCCCTCAGTCGCCCATGTAGCACCTTCTGGCACTAGACATGCTGACTGTTTGTGGACTGACTCTCTTCCAGCTTCCAGCCATGTCATTCCATTTTACTTTTCAACCACATATGGTGCCTTCAGCAGTAGGGTCTTACCACTAACCTTTGGTGGGTCATCAAGTACTCTGACAGAAATTTGTCTTTCTTTTAGGAAACATTTTAGGTCTCTCTGATCAAAAGCTCATTGTGGATGAGAGCCACATGCTGGTACTGAAAGTTACAGGTCAGTGCCCACTGAGAGAAGGAAGAAAAAGATAACTAATATAAAAGAATTAGAGAGGAGAGAAAGAGAGAGAGAGGATGTAGAAGATTAAGGTCAGTTTTCATCATACCTTCTCCAGTGTCTTGTGGCTCAGGTGTTCCCTCTAAGGGCTTGGTGAAGGTTCAACCATTTGTTCTGCCTTTTAGGATGTAGAATTTAATGGTACTATTGCCATTTGAGTCTAGATTTGTGTTTTTCACCCCCTCCTTTGCCCCCCTTCCCTCTCCACCCACCCTATTGTCTAGTCCTTGAGATGCTTGTTGGGTATGTTGGCATCTTGGGTAGATTCAAGGTAGGTGCTTTAGATGAGTGAAACTATGCAGCAATTATCTTTCTGTGATTGGGTAAGTTCACTGAGAATGATCGGTTCCAGGTTCAACCATTTTTCCTCAAATTTCGTTGTGTCATTTTTTTTCTTACTGCTGTGTAGAATTCCATTGTGTAGATATACCACATCTTAGTTATCCCTTCTTCTAGTGATGGACGCTTCACAAAAGGAGTTTCAAAGTATTATTCCCTTTTCCAGTTCACGGAATAGTTTGAGAAGCATTGGTGTTTGTCTTCTTTGAAAGTCTCATAAAAATCCAGATAAATTCATGTGATTCTAGATATTTTTTTCTGTTGAAATACCTGTTTTTAAATGTTATAACTGCCTTGACCTCATTGCTTGTAATAGGTTTATTTAAATTGTTGGTCTCATCTTGTAAGTGAATCTATTTCTATTAGATTTTCAAATTTAGTCAAGTATATGTTTGTAATGTATGTCTTTTCTGAATTTCTTTTGTATCATTTGTATGTGTTATAATGGTATCATTTTCATCTATCTCTCTTGTTTATTTAATGTGGGTGTTATCTTTTTACACGGGTCAATTTCATAAATGGTTTGCTGATCAAGTTTATGCTTCCAAAGAACCAGCTCTTATACCAGGTATGGTGTCACACAACTTGAATCCCAGCACTTGAAGGAAGAGTTAAGAGGGTAGCTGTAAGTTAGAGGCCAGCCTGAAACTACAGAGTGAGTTCTGGGTCAGGCTGGGCTAGAGTGAGACCTTACCTCAAAAAAAGAACAAGATAATCAGCTTTTTTTGTTTAATTGATTCTTTATAATGTTTTTTTTTTTTTTTTGTATTTCAGTATTTCTACTCCAGTTTCTGCCCTGATTTTTATTATTTCTATCACATACTTATTTTTGGTTTGGTTTATTTTTTTTCAAAGTCCGTAAGGTATGTTTTTAAGTTATTCATTGGCGATCTCTCTAATTTCTAAATATAGGTACTCAAAGCTATAAATTTCCCTCTTATTACCTCTTTCATTACATTCTACAGGTTTTGATGTTGTGTTTCCATTATCATTTGATTCTAGGAGTTTTATTTTTTTAACTTTCTTCTTGATTTCTTCAATGACCAATTCATCATTCAGTAATGTATTCTTGTATATCAATGAGTATGTTGATGTTTTGTGAATTTTCTTGCTATTGGTTTGTACTGTTATGTTATTGGAATCAAGTTGAGTGCAATGGATTATTTCAATTTCTTTGTAGATAAGTAAGATTTGCTCTGCATCTTAATATGTGATATATTTTAAAGAACTCTGAAAAGAAAGTGCATTCTATAGCATTTAAATGGAATATTCTATAGAGGTCTACTAGTTCCATTAGTTCTATGGGACTTCATCCAGAAGCTTCTCTTTTTCTTTTTCTGTTTTTTGTTTGTTTGCAAGGTTGACCTGTCAGTTTTTGACAGTAGGGTATTGAAGTTACCCACTACTATTGTCTTTGGGTTAATATGTGATTTTTAAATATAGTTGGGTATATGCTGTATTATTGGATACTTCCCTTAGTCAATATGAAGTGTTTTTTTTTTTAAATCTTAATTATGGACCTATTTATTCATTATTTGTTTATTTCTTTTTTTTTTAGGAAACCCAGCAGGCCCCTAAATTACTATATAGCTGAGGATTACCTTAAATTTCTGGCCTTCCTGCCTCTGCCTCTTGAGTGCTATTGTTACTGTCATGTGCCAGCACACCCTGACTTTGTGATGCTGGAAATTAAAATGTCTGTGGGCATCCTAAACAGGAAATCTACCCAGTGAGCTTCATCTTCAGCCAGAGAAGAAAGAACCATTGTTTTTAAATTGTTTGGTAGTAAGTTCTATGTGAAAATATCAGCATCAGTTTATCAGTAAGTTATTTGCACTTTAGAAAATAAATTGTATTATAGTTCCAGTGCCTTGTGTTTTGGTTCCTACCAAGCTTTAACATTTTTAATATCTTATTTTTATTTATTTATTGCAGAGAAAGATGGAGAAAGAGAGAGAGAAATTTGGTATGCTAGCGCTTCTAGCCACTACAATGAATTCCAGACTCAGGCGTCACCAGGTACATCTGGCTTACATAGCTACTGGGGGATCAAATCTGGGTCATTTGGCCTTGCAGGAAAGTGCCTTAAGTCCTAAGCCATCTTTCTAGCCCCAGGCTTTAACATTTTCATTATGGCCATATCCCAGCAGGGCCTGTTCTATTGTAACAGAACTCTGAAATTGCTCTGTGGAAATGTGTTTTAATAATTTCTACAAATTAGTTCTGTCAATAAACTTAATTTAATCTTACCTGCCAACTCTAAGGATGGTCAAACATTTTGTTCCAAAATTATTCATTACTGACCCATCTATATGATAAATAGCCTCCTGCTTTGTGATGTTTAAAAATTGGGAGAATGAAGAAAAAATCAGTTTGATAATTTCTAAATTTTTAGTCATAGTACTATTTCTAGATGTCTTTATGTCCATTTATTTCAAAAAGTAATTGGTTATCAAAACTTCCATAAACATCTTCTGTTCAGAATGGTTCCTGAGCTTATTTAGACAATTGCCACTCAGAATCTACGGGCAGGGCAGTATGAACATCAGTGCTGTCTTGCGTCTTGCTAATTTGAAACGATCTACAGCTCAGGTGCAAGCATTCTATTGTTGTCTAAGTGAAAGTAACCAGGAAAGTATATCCACAGTTAATAAACTCTACAAAGCACATTACAAGCCATGACAGCCAAAAGATGGAAAAGAATTTTTCTACTGATATTTGCCTCATGTTTTCATTCTGAGATTTCCCAATTACCTGAAACTATTAAAAATGAAGAAAAAATTTATATATATTCTTCACCTATGAAGATTAAAATTATATCTAAGGTTTTGCATTCTAGTGAGCATGGTACATTACGGTGTCATTAATTTATGAAAAGACCATTCAAGCTTTAATTTTACATAAAGTTGAAAGATGTATTTTTGATATCCCAAATGTGTCTATTTTATTTTATGTGTGTCCATTCACACAGAGATAATTAATCTTGAATGCTTCTAGAATAAAATTTAGAAGTATTTTTATGCATTCTTTTTATGAATTTTACATCATTGTCTCAAAAAACACATTACAATAAGTCAAAAATTGTTATAGATAAATTTCCTAGCATTATAAATATGTATTTTTCTTTATTTAGTAAGAAAGTAAAGTGAAACTCTGTATTTATAATATAAATTTAGGTTAAACATGGTTTATTTTACACAGTTATGTTTGGTTATTTCTTTCATAAATATGATATGTGGAAATTTTGTACAACTAGCCTATAATTCATTTTTAATCCTACCCACTTAAAAATCTTCATATATTTCCATTGTATAATTGTTTGTAAGTAAAACATGAGGAAACATGTCCTTTAGCAGTATAACGAGTTACATCTTTGATATCCAGGGTAAAATTCAAGGTAGTGTAGATCATGGGGCACATCGAGTACCCTGTAAGTAGTTATGAAGTAGGGTATTATCCAACAAAATATACTGAGAGAACAAACATTCCTTTTCAATTTCAACTAATAAAGACAAAGAAGACAATAAATTATCAGGTGAAACTTTAAGATAATTATTTTGTGAGATCATTGAGCTCAACAGCTCAAGATTAGAAGTTGTCTTCATGAAACATGATAGGATATGAATTATGTTTTGCAAGAATTACAGAGTTTGGGAAAGGCAATTGAATTTTGGTGACACAATGAATGAAAATATTTAGAATTGGAGATGTCAGCCGGGTGTGGTGGCGCACACCTTTAATCCCAGCACTCAGGAGGCAGAGGTAGGAGGATTGCCATGAGTTCAAGGTCACCCTGAGATGACAGAATTAATTCCAGGTCAGCCTGGACCAGACTGAGAGCCTACCTCAAAAAAACAAACAAACAAAAAAAAAAAAAAAAAGAAGTAGAATTGGAGATGTCATAAGTGTGCAGACTGTTGGGGGAATAGAACAAGTACTTGTTAGCATAACAGAGCATATTAGAGAATACAGACCAACATATAGAATAGGAAAGATAAGAGGCTTTGAATAATTAACTTATATATGACACTAAGTGCATCAACAGTAAGTGAAATATTGAATTTGTGATTGGTATTATAAAAATGGTGTTTTGTATAATTAAAAATAACTAGCTATTTTGGGAAAATTTATTATTGCCTCATGCATACATCATTTTCCATATATAAAATCCCAAGCTGTCAATAGTTGTCATCTAGAGATGGGACAAAGCAAATTATTTTTCAACAGATTTGCAGTGTTGGTTGTTAGGGTAATATAGCAATATTGGTTAAAATTTGTGGGGGATATTTCTGGGAGAGATGAATGAGGATGCTCACACAGCAAGGGTAGAACTGAAAAGCTGAGTAAAGATTGAAAAATAAAATCTGTGGAGAATGAAAGTGCATAATTTTTGATTAAATGGATGGTATAAGAAAGGCAAAGAGATACATTAGAAATGGGTCAAAGTATTCTTGATTGAGCAATAATAAGTTATGTTAACATTCCAGAGGATGAAAGATCAATTAATAAAATAATAGGTTTAGGAGAAATCATGGTAATTTCTTTTTAATATCTTGTGCTTGGAGAGAATGACCACAGGGAGAAAAAAGTTATAAGCTCTCAACCATTAGATGGTTGTATTAAGTCATGAGTTTAAATGGCAAGAAACGGCTATACAATGTCAATGGTTCTAAGAAGTGAGAGCCAAAGAAGGCAGTTCAAAGAGGAGCCAGTGATCAGTGTTGTCAAATATGCCAGAGATACATTAAACAAAGTTTGTCAAGATAATGAAGCAGGCTAGTAAAGCGTCAATCTAATTAGGCCCTTAGGTATAGTTTATGAGCAATTGGAAAATGTTCTCTTCCAGGAAAAAAAAAAATGATTGATTTATATTCATTACAGTGCACTGCAAGGCTAAGATGCTCTGTTCATGGATACAAATTGTCTCTCAAGCACACTGTACTTCCCATTTAATTAAACAACACCATAATTTATTTCTATTGATGTTTTAGTATTTTCCCTGGTGGGATCTAAAACATCCTAAACAACTTGGGCCATAATGTATAGGCTGTCTTTAGAGGTACATTAACACTTTCTTCTTTGTTAAGGTATTAAAGTCTATGTTGAACATTGAATTATCTAGAAAAACAGGTAAATAGGCATCCTTTTATGTAACTGAGGACTGATGCATTTGCATCAATTGTACAAATGCTGTCTTAATGCTTTCATTTCTCTTAATATATAAATTGTATTTTTGAGAATGGAATAATGTTTGAGTCAACAATGGATTGTAAGCCATATTGGCTAATGACTGGGGCCAGTTTGCATAACACAAATCAAATTCTGGGGAAAAAATAAAACAGCCATATTTCAAGCATATTAACATATACAAATGCACACATGAACATAATGTGAATGTAAAGCAACAACTTTACCACATATTTTGCTTCCTTCTTTATCCAAGTTCCTTTACTCATTAGCTGACTGGGTAACAGACAACATTTAACAAGTATGCATTAAAGGTGTTCTGTGAAACAGGGGTCACCCCCAGGGTGCTTTGCAAGCAGGGAATACCACATATATTTCCCTTCTTGACATCTGTCAGTGGTCGCACGGCATCAGACTCCTGCAGTCACATAATCTTAGCCACACAAGTGAGAGGAAGCAAAACGTGAATTTGAGGGTAGCAGAAGATGGAAAGGCTCTTCGTCTCATACTAGTGATGTGAGCTGGAGCCTTTCCCTGGCCACAATTCTTTGCTGGAATGGGAGCAAGCCTTTGCGCAAAGTTCCCTGTTGATGGCAGGGTGGAAGCACTGAGCATGCCTGTGCAGGGTGACAATGAGGCCATGCAGTCAGCCGGATCGGAGGACCACCAGGGTGGGCAGCTGTGACTTAATGAAGCTGATATCTCTTTGTTCTCATTTGAAGTGACTATTACTTGCACCTGTCACATACTAATGGTTAGGGACAATAATATACCCTCCTAGTAGGAAAACCTTAATTTGAACACTGTTCACAAAAGAAAGAGTCACTCAAATGCCAATAAGATGGCTTATTGAATAAAGGAACAGATTTTTAAAAGAATTTTCATGTGTGCATGTGTGTGAGTATGGGCATGGATGTATAATGATGCATTTATCGAGGTCATATTCTGTGAGCACCAGGATAGCTGGTGAGACTGGAGGTGGACACAAAATTCCTGGAAACTCTAGATTTAGTCATCACACTTGTGCCATGAAGACTTTTACTTATTGAACCATCTCCTCAGACTCCAGAGTAGAATTCTTATTTTTTTTAAAAAAGTGGAAAAGTGTAGGCAGATGGAACCTGATAATGTAGAGCCTTAGAATGATAGATTGAAAGCATGAATAAAGTCACACTGAGTTCTGGCATTCCATCTCTTATAAACAAGTAGAGAAGAAGGATGAAACACCAGTCTGTGAGAGGTTGTATTTTCTTTATAAGTAAAGATGAACTATCCATAGAATATAGAATATTTGATATTTTTCACTCTCATCATTCTTTCCTTCAGACCCTCCCTTTCTCAAGATCAAAAGTTTCATATATTAATTCATAAAGATGCTATTTTTAACATTTTTTAATTTTATGCTTAAAATGCATCATGTGCCTGTCAGATCTCCATGTTGCTTTGCTAGCACAGCATCTCTGTGGGTAATTTCATTATCTGTATTTTTCATAAAAGAGAAACTCAAGATTAGAGATATTAAGTAAGCTTTATGAGGACACACAGGTAATAAATGGCAGTGAATGATAGCCAGGCTGTCATAGTGAAGAGTTTCTGCTATTAGTGGGAATCTGTGGCTTCTAATCAGTCATAAATTCATCAACAACAAATAAAACGACTTCTAGACTTAGATATTTCAAAACTGAACAAACGAGTTGTATATATAAAAGTAATGAAAAATGTATGTACTTTAAAGTGGATGCTAACATTAATTTCAGGCATTTATAGTAAATATCACTGATTTTTTTGTTTGTTTGTTTGTTTGTTTTCTGAAGTAGGGTCTCACTCTGGCTCAGGCTGACCTGGAATTCACTAGGTAGTCTCAGGGTGGTCTTGAACTCGCGGCGATCCTCCTACCTCTGCCTCCCGAGTGCTGGGATTAAAGGCGAGCGCCACCACGCCTGGCTCACTGGTCTATTTTTATATATACCTCCTTTTCACTTCTTTTCCTTGTCTCTACTGGGGTTTATTTTGTTTTGTGTCAATCCTACATTAAAGGGCACATTTTATTTGTTTTGCACATCGTCTCAAAAATTATTGTCATGGCTGAAGAGATGGCTAAGAAGCAAAGCACTTGCTTACAAAGCCTAATAGCCTGGGTTCAATTCTCCAATACTCACATAAAGCCAGATGCACAAAGTGGTGCATGCATCTGGAATTTGTTTCAGCAGATAGAGCCGTGTGTTTGCCCATTCTCCCTCTCTCTCCCTCACTTTCTTTCTTTGTATCCTTGCCAATAAATAAATAAAATTATAAAAACATAGTAATTATTGAGGCAAGGCATGGTGGAGGACATATTCAATCTAGCCACCAGGTAAGCAGAGGTAGGAGGATCACTGTGAGTTCACGGCCAGTCTGTAGCTACAGAGGGAGTTCCAGACCTCAGAAACAAAAGAAAAAAAAAAAAAATGATGGCGAGTTGGGGAGATGGCTCAGCAGTTAAAGGCACTTACTTGCAAAGGCTGACAGTCTGGGTTTGATTTCCCAATACCCACATAAAGCCACATGCACAAGGTGGCCCATGCATCTGGAATCCGTGTGCAGTGGCAGCAGGCCCTGGCGCTGCCCAGTTCACTCCTTATCCACCTCTCTATCTTTCTCAATTCAATGTAAGTACTAACAATATTTATTGACTATGGTGGACTACAAGAGAAATAATTAGTCCATAGTTGATTGAGGTGCACTGCATATTGTTAGATAGGGCTTCCATCTAGTCTCCTATATTGTAAAATAAATGTAATTATAAAAGTGAAGAAATGTCTTTTCCTTCCTTTTGGTACATATTCCCAAGGAGGTTTTTTTTTGTGTTTTTTTTTTTTTGTTTGTTTGTTTGTTTTGGTATTTTTCACAAGCCCTATGATAGCAGGTGTTTGTAAAACTCCATTTTTTTGTATATGAAAAAGACAATTTCCTCTTTCTGATATTTGGATAGGAATATAAACGTATGGCACCTTCTGGGTAATGCTTTCCAATATTCTTTCTCACTGTAGCAGGATTTATTTTTACTTTATATTCCCTTCTAACATCATAGGACATCTTTGAAGGTCAAAAGAAAGAAGCAGTAACAGAATGAGGGATTTGTGGGTCTCAATACACTTTAAAAATAAAGCTCCCTCTCTTCTTCAAAGGATGTTTGCTGGTGGAGATAGCCTCTCATTATGTAACCCAGGCATGCTTTGAACTTGAATTGATCCACCTGCCTCCACTACCTGAGTGTTCGGGTTTCAGGCATGTGCCACCATGGCCAGCTTTAAAGGATTTTTTAAGAATACTATTAAATCTGTCTGCAAAAGACTTTTCTTTGATGTTTACTGTTTGTTTTTGCTTGTGGTCAAAGAAGCATAAGTTCTTCCAACTCTTTTTCTGTTTGTTTTTTTAACTTTTTTAATTGACAGCTTCTGAAATTATAGACAATAAACAATGATAAGTCCTCCCCCCACCACTTTACCCCTCAGAAATCCGCCCTCTCGCACATCCCCTCACCCTCTCAATTAGTTTCTCTTTATGTTGATATCACCATCTTTTCCTCCTATTATGAAGGTCTTGTGTAGGTAGTGCCAGGCATGGATAGCCAGGCCATTTTGTGACTGAAAGAGTGCATTGTAAGCAGTCCTACCATTTCTCTGGCTCTTACATTCTTTCTGAAACCCCTTTCAAAATGGACCCTGAGCTTTTGGAGGTGTGATAGAGAAACTTCAGTGATGAACATTCCACTGTCAACTTCTTCTCAGTACTATGGTATCTTCTTAGTCATCCTAGAGGTCAATAGCATCCGAAAAGAGAAACTTCTCTTTGGGGATGGCACAAATAATTTTATAATATTAAATTTTTCCATCCAAGAATAGGAATTTTTTCTTCCATTCCTTCAGGTCCTCTTTTACATCTTTTGGTAGAGTATTATGGATTGCTTCATATTATTCTTAAACATAATATCTTAAAAAGATATACATTTGTAAGTTAGTGTTTCCCTTACTTTTGGTGAGAAAAGCTCCATTTTGCAGATGATTGTGAATCAACGCAGGTCACAGTGTTAAGAAGTAGTGACAATTGAACACCAGCATTAAATGAGATATCTCTATCAGCTGTCTAAGCCTCCGAGGCTCAGGGAACCTTGTGGAAGAGGCAGCAGAAAGAATGTAAGAGCCAAAATCTCGGGAGGAGTGCTTTGGAATGTTCTCCTCTGAAGAAGCTGGAGGGATGTAAGCAAACCTAGCTATCCACACATCCTCCTAACCTCCACCCTTCATTCTTTCTCCTCTCAATTAAAAAAAAAAAACAAAAACAAAAAACACTTGGACGGAGCTGTGGGGGTCTAGGGAGGTGTGGAAGGCAGGAGTTGTTGATCTGAAGACTGGATGCCTGACAGGGAAGTTCAGTTAACACTCACACATTATTTATTGTATTAGAGCTTGAAGTCCAAACATTAGAGGTGGTGATCAGAGTTACCGCAGGAGTAACATTAAGAAAACATTATGTCAAAACGGTTCCGTGTCTCTAAACACCCCAAATATTTCCATTTTGTCATTTGTTAAATAGTCTGCCTTCCAAAACAAATGATTTATAGACTCAAAGATGAAATGTTATGGAAAACCCTTACTGTTAAGCAAAAGTCCATGTGGCTAGGCTATGTGAGATGTGAGTAAAAGAGTATATATGCTTTAATCACAAAATAAGAAGCAATTTTTGCCCCACATTAAAAAATATCTCAGAGTGACTTAGAATGATGTAGATTGCTATCAGTGTCTTGGCCGAGTGCTAGCATTCAATGAGCTTGTGTTCTATTGCTATCTTTACAAGAAATAGGCTTGATTGCTATTACAGAAGTGAAAGTTCAGCTTTGTTGAGCTGGTGTTGTCACTGTACAAGGAAGGTTTACACTATATTTCTTGATCAGGCAGATACATCAAGGTATATGACCAGCCACCCCGACTGAACACAAGCCCATTCATGCACAAGATCTCCCCTCACAGCTGGGCTCAGCAGTAATGCAAGGCTGGTTAACTTCCTATTTAAAGTGAGATAGTGATAACCTTCTTAGAAATGTATAAAACCTCTGATTATGCAGTAAAATTCCAGAGGACAGAAGAGGCTTGCTCTTGTTTGCTTATTTATTTTCATGAGTTTTGCCTCGAGCCTTTACTTCCACTTTTTTTTTTTTTTTTGTCAGTAACAGCGGTCTAAAAACATGGCTAGGTAAATAACGTGGTTTGTGATGACCATGTTCTTCTCATTATCTGAGAAGGATGACTGGACTAAGAATAGCACGTGTATAATCTTTCTATGAAAATTAATACAGTGAATACACTTACTTTTTCACCATTCTTAGTACCTACCATGTTATAGACAATGCCCTTGGTACTCTGAGAGCACAGCACTGATTAAAAGAGGAAAAAACATGGATGTAGAAATTGCTCAGTGGTTAAGGTGCTTGCCTGCAAAGCCTAAATACTTGTGTTGGATTTCCCAATACCCACATACCACAGGTGCACAAAGTGGTGCATGCATCTGGAGTTCATTTGCATAGGCTGGATACCCTGGCACCTCCATTCTCTCTGTGTGTCTTTCTCTCTTCTCTTCTGGCAAAGAAATAAATAAACTATCTTTAAAAAAAGAGCATTATAAGATTTAGAGAGCTCACATTTTATCTGGAACATAATATATATATATATATATATATATATATATATATATATATATATATATATACATACATATATATATATATATGGTGGTTTCATTAGGCATATACAAATAGTGTTTTCATATATTTCCAAAATAACTAAATTCTAAATTGGGAAATATTTTTGTTATGTTAACACAATTTGAGATATCAGTGAGGGTTAAAGTATAAAATTGGTAGAGAATGGAGACCTATGATCTTCAAGGCCAGTAAAACCCACGCCTTCATATGGACAGTTCAAGGACATTAGTACAAGGGAATATGCTAGGAATGCAATTTACTACTAGGACTAAAATTCCATGGAACCACTTCAGTACCCTTATGACATAACACAGTGATTAATTGTTCTGTTACTCCTTTTCCCACCGATGGAAAAGAAAGGCTACTAGTGTTGTTTCCCTCCAATGGTTATTTAAAGGAAAATGTAAGCCTATTTGTGTCTGTGCTTCTGTGAGAGAAAAGACTAGCACTGAGACATAACGCAATAAGATTTAATTACAATACTTATAACTTTTTAATATTTTATTGCATTCTCTTGTAGATACACTCACACACATATATCTGCCTACACATGAGTGTTGGCTACAGTTGAATGTCAGTTAATGGATGTTGAAGTCTTTCTGTGGACAAAGTGAACTATCCCATGTGGAAGCCAGTGCATTTATTTAGACTAAGCTAAAACAGGGTGAATAGATTAGCCTGAATGCAGAGTAGGCTACGATGACCACATTATAAAATGAATGAATGCATTGAAAACTGCACTGTCACCCATTACCAGACTCAAAATAAACACAGTTACTTCTCATGTCACTGCCTTATAGCAGGTAGTACTATGAGAAATGATTAACATTCTAGAGAAGACTTTGCTACGTGGAGCAGATTTATTTATGTTGCAGAGATAATAGGCCCATAATGGGCCAAGTAATGCTGATCAGCGCTGAGGGCACAATGCCACGGTTCTTGTGGCTTGTTAAGATCAGTGCTCACAGAGACAATAGCACTGAGAAAATGATGAGATGGTTATTATGTGTTTTACACCACAGTTAATTACACAAATTACACATATTAAGTAAAAGAGAATTAACAATTCACTTTGTGCATGCCTATTTGTAGCAATAGGTGGTTTGGTGCATATAAGGAAACAAGAAATCAGACAACTCTGGTTGTCTCATAAATATCCTTAGTACTGGATGATAATATTTAGTGCATAATATTAGATATGTACTTTCTACACACTTACTATGATGTTTTAATATAATATATTATATATCATATGTTATATTGCTTATAGAGCATAATAATATATTCTACACACTGGCTATAATATAATAATAATATATTATATATAACAAAATATATATTATATTGCTAATATAAGAATATACTCTTTACACACTGACTAAAGATATATAGGTGCTTACAAAAGCCAAAGGTTGGAAATAAGCTAATAGAATTTGAAACATAGGCATACGAGTATTTTGCTTCAAGTTACTCAAAGTTAGAAAAGTTGATACTTTAAACTACAATGCTAACAGCTTCCTGGAATCAAATTCTAGACTGACAATCTATTTACTATCTGGGCATGAAAAAGAAGTATCACAAAAATGATGAAAGTGAATAAATTCTGACAAGGATATCAGGAAGATATATAAACTTAAATATATAAATATATATAAACGTAAACTTTTGATTTCAGGTAGGAGAAGAGTGGAGCTAATAACAGATTTTAACTATGGAAATTATTTTACATGCATATTTTCTATAGTAAAAATCTTTATGGTTTTAGAAGAGTAGGCTAATGTTACACTTTCAATTCTCTTTTGCTCCTCAGGATGATATGTGGAAATTATAGGATAGCATATATGTATAAGAGATATTCTATAACAACTTTTAACATGTCGTATATTTCAGGAAATTAATAAATCTTACCAGTTTCTTTGATTATTCTGGATTAAAGAAAGTGAGAATTTATGATATGTAAAAAAAATGCCAAGAAAGGCAAAACCTCATAAGATGCATCTTGGGGCCTGGGAGATGGCTTAGTGTTTCAAGTTTTTGCTGCACAAGTCTAAGGAGATGGATTCCCAATCATGAGATGCCATGCCTGGTGATATGCTTCTGTAATCCTAGCGCTGAAGGAACAGAGTGCAGAATCCCTGGGGCCTGCAGGCTTTAGACTGGCAGAATAAGTGAGCCCTAGGTATAGTGAGAGACCCTGTCTCAATGAATATGATACAGAGAAGTTGAACAGGACTCCATTGTGCCACTGAACTCTAGCTTCACAATCATGGACACATGCCATACACCCACACACCCACAACCTATACACCCACCTATGTGAAAAGTAAAAGTCATCCAGATTCAATTCCTGGCCTCTTTACACACATGCACGAACATGTGTACATATACTCACACACAAATGAACACATAAATACACATGCACATGATACACATATACACAGGAAAAAAAAATCAAAGGAGCTGGTTCTTGACCTGCACTTAAAATTTGGTAATAATGAAAACAAAAGCCACCACTTTTTATCCCCAAGTGGCTTAATGCTTTTCTCCCTTTTGGTAGACCAGGACTTTGAGTCTTTACCACAGCCATCACATGACAAGTAATCCCCTTAAAGCATAAATGGGGCCCAGGGAAATGGCTTGGCAGTTAAGATGCTTGCCTGTGAAGTCTAAGGACCCAGGTTCCGTTCCCTAGTAACCACAAACATAAGGTGGCACAAACTCCCAGAGTTCTTTTGCAGTGGCTGGAGGCCCTGGAGCAACCACTCTCTCTCACTCTCCTTCCCTCCTTCTCTATCTGCTTTTTATCTCTCTCATACACATAAATAAATACACAGCATAACATAAGTGGGATATTCTCATAACTAATCAAAACCGCCCAATATCAGAGTAGAAGTCAAAGAAGAGGAAAATATTTAAATGTAATGGAAAATATATAAAATTGGGCCCTAGGCTTGGGAAATGGCTTGGCAGTTAAAACCATTTGCTTGAAAAGCTTGCTGGTCCAAGTTTGATTTCTCATTCCCTGTATAATACCAGACACATTAAGTGGTGCATGCATCTGGATTTTATTTCTTGTGATGATAAGAACTCCTGGGTTATGTCCATTTCTCTCTCTCTCTCTCTCTCTCTCTCTCTCTCTCTCTCTTTCTCTCTCTCTTTCTCTCTCTCTCTCTCTCAAATAAATACATAAGTAAATCATTCAAGTAAAACAAAATCAGGTACCATTCTTTTATCACTCATTTCTTCTGATCTCTAGAAAGAAACCTTCTCAGAGTTTCTAAAGTGAATTGAACACATTCCCAATTCACCTTTGAAATACTTCTCAATCCTTACAAGTCTTCCATAGACTTTTTTAAAATTCTTTCAGTCATTCTACTCCAGGTGGTAACATCTCCACTGGCCATCTTAAATAAAAACGTTAGCTGTCCCTTGCATATTCTCTATCATTGGTAGTCATTCTCCACTTGACAGATTTATTTAGAGTTTTCAGTGGCTACAGAAGTTACCTGATGGAGACATTCTGTCTGTTCTGCTTATCACTACATATCAAGGACAATTAAAAAGTAAATAAAAACCCCTACATCCAAAGGGAAAAAAAAATGATTCTTCAATATTTATGTTAACTGAATGAGAAATTCAAATAACTAATGAATGGAAAAATTAGCTCTTATTTATTTTACTACCTAACAATTAGCTTCTGAGAAACCAATCCCTCTTATAATTATTTTAACTAGAAAATTATTGAGTCAGCTGTGGCTAGCTAATGCATGTTTACAGACATTTGAGCCATTGAGAAGAAATTGTGAAAATATGTTAAGAGCCATCATCAAAGAAGAGATGCTTTGATTATATTTCTTCAGATGAGAAATTTAGATTCAAGAGCACAATTAATTAGATGGCATGGGAGGGTCAAATCTTGTACCACAGTATAATCATTGAGCAATTAACACTCACTGAGTACCTATGACATGAGAGAAACTGTGCCAGAAACTGGGGATGCTGTAGACTTAAGAAACTAACAGTCAATAGAGGTTACACATAATCAGGTGGCTGATTGAATTTGAGGGATATCGAATGCCATTGCCTCAGCCACAGGAATAAGACACAATGGGCATGTTCCTGATGGACATCATATAAATTATCTTATAATTTAAGACTGAATCATGTAGGTGGAAGCAGAAGATTGTGGAACACACACACAGGCACAAACCCATGATTAATTGTGCTTCTATTACTGGAACCTCTGGAATTCTCACTAGACTGAAATTAAAACAAAGAATTAGCAAAAGAGAAAATAACAACAATATAAAGCCAAATGTTACATAAATAATAATGGTAGGCAAGGTGTGTTAGACTAAGCACGAGGGAAACCTGAAATTAACCTCGCAGTTGAGAAATGTTCCAAAGCAGGATAACATGAACAATAGATTAACAGAGAGTGTTATGAATTTTGTGTAACTGGCTTCTGTGATATAGCAGTTCATTGGACACAGAAAACAAGAGACTTGATTAAAAGCCTTTACAAAGTGATACTTTCTGATTCTCTTTTGAGCCTTCAAAACTTCACAATTCTCTCTCCAAATGAAAGCAAAAGTTAAATTGAACACTCAGCAAAACTAGGCTCAGGTGAAAAAGGCATAGCTATATTGTCTATTGAGTAAATGAGATTACTCCATCTTTGTCCAACTTTATTGGAAAAGTATTATCAAATAGGATTAAGTCTCCAATGCAGAAATATGGAATGACCTGACTTTTATAAGATAAAAGATGTATAGATATTAAAATGAGCTAGCCTCCTCACCAGTCTTAAGTCACTGACTTCGGGGGGGGGAGATATCTTTCTATATAACAATGGATGTTGGAAAACAGTATTAGCCATGTCTTCAAAATCAAAAAGAAAACCTATTCCCACATAGATTTATGCCTAGATGAGTCATAATTCATGAGTGAAAGTAGGTGAGCATTTTCTGATATTGCAAACCTACATCCTATTGCATGGCTAAAGACTATAGGTTTTGCTCCATCTAAACAAGGAGAAGTCTAGCAAAGTAAGACTGTGGTCTATAGAATAGTGAGTCCAATTAAGAAGATACATGGCTCTGTCTAGATGCCTGGAATCTGCCAGAATATGATAGTATTTGGCAGCTGGCTGTGATACATCACACCCAAGATGGGGGCAAGGGAGCAAAGCTGCAAACAGAAAGGAGTTTCAGGATGATAAACTTGTGACATTCCCCATTATGTTTGAGTATATTTCAAAGAGAAATATGAGTTGTCAGCTACATTGAAAGATAATTTTGGTGGTTTGGATCAGGTGTGCCCCACAAACATGTATTCTGAATGCTTGATCCCCTGTTAATGACAGCGTGTGAGGGAGAGCCTTGCTGGAGGAGCTTCATGTTGCTGGGGTGGACCTGGGGCTTTGTTAGCCCTTAGTGTGCCAGGGTCAGCTTACTCTCCTCAGCTTACTCACCTGATGCTCTTGTTAGCCACCTGATGTTGGCAAGGAGGTGATGTCCAGCCTCTATTCATTCAATGCTGACCACTGCCACCATGAAGCTTCACCTGCCAGACTATAAGCCACAATAATTAAAAAAAAAAAAAAAAAAACCTTTCCTCACATCAGCTGCTTTTAGTTGAATTTCCCAGCAAGGAGGAAGTTACTGCAACAATAGTCAATCGTAGAACAAAAAACTTATTTAAAAAGGAGAACACAAAACTCATTTAATTTTTTTTAAAATTTTTATTTATTTATTTATTTATTTGAGAGCGACAGACACAGAGAGAAAGACAGATAGAGGGAGGGAGAGAGAATGGGCGCGCCAGGGCTTCCAGCCTCTGCAAACGAACTCCAGACGCGTGCGCCCCCTTGTGCATCTGGCTAACGTGGGACCTGGGGAACCGAGCCTCGAACAAGGGTCCTTAGGCTTCACAGGCAAGCGCTTAACCACTAAGCCATCTCTCCAGCCCACAAAACTCATTTAAAAAGGAAAACACAACCAGAATACATTATGTAATTTTTGCTGCTACTTACATGGTTGTGTCAATGTAACTTTTGAACACTTGGCTTTAGACAAAGGAAAAGTGCATGTAAGATCATGAGAGGTAAGACTAATTCACAAGTTATTATAAAAGTTAATAAGTAGTAACTCAGATTTGAAATTCAGCCTCAATATTAACAAATGATAGCTGGCTCCCAATCTGTGTGTTCTGTGTTCCTTTATCCAAAAAAAAATATATATATATAGATAGATCAAAAACATTCACAAATATTGCATATGTGTTAATAGGTCCAGATTTTATCTTTTTATTTCACAAAAGGATACATTATAAAACCATCTGTGCATTAGTTAACTATCCTTTGATATTAAAAGCAATTGAGAGATGATTTGAACAATGTGGAAAGTTGAACACAGGTTCTGTGCTATGACGGTTAAGGCCCATGGACAACTTGATTGAATTAAGAAATAGGATGGACAGATGCCTCAGCAGTTAAAGGTGCTTGTTTGCATAACCCGATGGCCTGGGTTTATTCCCCTAGTACCCACAAAAAGGCAGATGCACAAAGTAGTGCATGCATCTGGAGTTCACTTACAGTGGTAAGAGGCCCTAGCATGTCCATTTGCCCATTCACTTTCTCTCTCTCCTTTTCTTTATCTTCTTACTAATAAATAATAAAATGCATTTCAAAAACATTTTAAAATAATGCTCTGGATATTAGTGAGATTTCTCCTTTGGGCCTGTCTCTAAAGCTTATCCAGAGAGCAGTAACTGAGGGACCTCCCTGAATGTGGAGACCATCTGAGAACTGTTCTGCTCATGATACTCTCTGATCCACCCAGAAAGGAATAACTCCCATTGTCCCAGATGCCAGAAGCTCCTGCCATCAAGAATTCCCCACCACGATACCCTCTATCCTCTGGCATAAGCCAAAATACATCTCTCTTCATTTTAAATTGCTTCACTAGAGAGATAAAAATTAACTCAGATGCATGAAAATCCTATGACATTTTCTGTATCATATAGAAGATACATGAAACAATACCATAGAAACAGAAAGCTCACCAAAGACATGTCAGTCAGTTTATTAGTCCTTTCTCTTATAAGGCAGGTGGAACCTATCTTGCATTTAAAGTTTAAAAACCACAAAATACAGCGGAGTTGATGGTTCATTGGTAAAATTCTTGCCACTCAAGCTGGAGTACCAAAGTTTGATCACCAGACTCCAAGTATACAACGGGAAACTGTAGCATTGTTCTGTCATAGTGTGCTGGTCACTGGATAAGAGGCAGAAGCATGAACTTGCATGTACACACACGGACATATACAAATAATTTAAAAACTTTAAAATATATATCAAAATGATAAGTAGAAGCTCATATATAAATACATTTAGACAAATTTGACAAGGAAAGCAACATGAACAGTTTTATAATATATTGAACTTTTATCTTTATTGTACACAGTATCTTCAGCATACCCATACTCATTCACTATTTTCCAAGAGACATATTAAAAGGTTTATGGGAACTGCTAGGGGGCTTCTCATTCTTCTGTTGGCCTCAGGATAAAGTCATCTCATTCCCCAGGCTATGTATGATGGCTTTAGGTCAGTTTCTTCAGTATGAGTCACCAAATAATGACGAGGAGCTAACTGAAATCTAACTTAGTCTGTTAACAGGATTGGTTTTATTTGCTATACCAACATCACTTCCTTGCACTACAAATGACAAATCTACCAAAATTCTAACCCCTGTGAAGTAATATCATGGAAGTTTGGCTAGCTTTTTGATGTCACTAAAGCAATAGAATGTAGTGGAAAAGGCATAATTGAGGGGAGGGAGCATCTAGCTAAGTCTTGCCAATGCCAAGAAATGGAGAAAATAAAGTTGCTTTAAAACTCTCTCTCTTCACCCCCCCTCTTGCTCTGTCATTCCCTCCCTCTTTTCCCTCTTTTCTCTGGGTTACTTATCAGACTCCCCATTACTCAGTTCAATAAATTCCAAGTTCTTTCAAGTTCTTTTCCATAGCATCTCAGAGTTTTCAACATTTAAGGCTTTAGTTTATGTACTGTCCTAAGAATTGTTAACATATTCGTATTGTTTCTCTTTCTTTGTGTTGACAGGGATAATCTTTCAAATATGCTACATAAATATCCATCTTTACTTTAGCTTATGCTTTTGAGAGACTCCAAAGTAAGGCAGGCAGAACTATTGAAACTTTATTTGAGAAGAAAATAATTTTTTAAAATTTTCTAAAACTTTCTAATTTATGCAACAATGTTTTGAGTAAATGTATAGAGGAAGTACTTCTACTAATAAAGAAGAAAAGAAAAGGTGTATTAAAATAAGAACCCATAGAAGCAGGCAAATAGAAACATATGACAACCACCTTAGTGTGGAATCAACTTACAGACATGAACAGTTGCTTAGAATATTGCTGGCAAGTGAACATAAAATAGAAAGGAAATCTCAGCACTGCAAAGGTGGTAGGTAATGGAGAGTAAGGGTCAAATTTAGGAAGGAACTTAATAACTTGAGATAGAATATAGCAATAAATAAATAAAAGTGTGTATGATACAGAGGCAATTATAATGTGATGTATGGGATTGGGGATGTAGAGTGATTTAAATGACCAAGAAATTTAAATGATAAGTGAGGAATGATTTTATTTGTAATACGTGGGGCAATGATATTTTTCTGATTATTTTTAAATGGCATAGTATTTTCACATGCAAATTTTGTCTGAAAGTCACTAAATAACTACTACAAATAAACTTAAACCTTTTATATTCTATTGTGTGATATCCACAGATAGTTAGGTAACTCCTAATATGTTGGCGGCTCCTTAAAGTTAACGTGGATAATCTCTATGTGCTTGTTACTTATACTCTGTGTCAAGGTGATAATCCTTAGTATTTTTTCCTAAGAAAGTAAAGGCATGTTAATGAACAAAGACCATCAAGTAAATAACAAAAGCAGAAGAAAATGTGGCACCATCAAGACACAGTAGAGACGTGCCATAGATGTGACTTTGACGACAGAGCTTGCAATGGGATGGTAGGTGTTTGGCTGAGGAAAGGTTTCTCTGTATGACAGTAGAAAAGAGCCAAGGAAATTCGCCTTCTTCCATAACAGTGATTAAGCTCCACGTTATGTCATATTAAAGTGTGAAATTTCTGAAAGACGCCTTTGCTGAGAATGAAAGTCACTCATAAAAATCAAGATCCTTGAACTGCCTTCTTTTATCTCCATCTTTCAAATCAGCAAGTCAGGCCCTTTCTCTCCAGCAGGTCCAGCTGGCTTAAATCAGTCCAGACATAGACTGATTCTGTAGATCATGACCTTAATTCTGTATAGTTACTCTCAAAAGCATAGACTCTGCCTGAATTTGACTGAGCGGCATCTTTCCATTGAAGCACTTTGGAAGCTACTTCTGTGTACAGCACATTTGCTACAATAGAAATTCAAGGATCTTTTCTATCTCAACGCTGTCAGCCCAAATGACTTCAAGCAGTTTCAGTCTGCCATCTGTAAGAGATGGATTTGTTCAATCAAGTTAAATCACTACACCAGCTCAGTTACTGCTCTAAAGAAATCACTCTCATTTCACCTAAATGTTCCTATTCCAATGTAGAATAAGTGTTGGAATCATCACATTTTTTCTAAAATATTCCCAAGTATGTTTACAATAATAGATTTAGAAAAAAATATATCATTAGACAAGTTATGAAACTTTAGAAAATGAATGCTTTTGGAGTTTTTCTTAGAAGTCCTTTTTTTTTTCTTCTTTTTTTTTCTTTTTAAGGTAGATTCTTGCTTTAGCCCAGGTGGACCTGAAATTCACTAGGTAGTCCCAGGCTGGCCTCGAACACATAGCGATGCTCCTACCTCTGCCTCCAAGTGCTGGGGTTAAACCTGTGTGCCACCATGCCCAGCTCTAGCATATTTTAACGTGTGTTTTTAATTAATGGAATTATTTTTCATTCTTTAAATGGAGTGTTAATCGAGACACTATCCTTACAGGTGGTGGATTCTATACTGTTAGTAGACTGGCACAAACACATGGGCACATACAGGCACACAGACAGCACCAGCCTGGTTTATTTATAAACTTACCTGATAGTGTTTGGCCGATTCACTCCATATCAAATCTCTCTTCATACTTCTGTTTCTCTACTTAATGTACTTGAAGAAACTTTATTTACAAATTTATTTTACTTGTTTTAAAACATTATAGACTAGGGTGGCCCATTGCCCTTTCTTTGGTTTCTTTCCTAATATTTTCCCTGTTTTACTTTTTTAGAGCATATTTACTGATAATACAATGAAAGGTTAAAGTTTTATTTTAGTGAAGAAAATAATCTTCACACCTTAGATTTTGCAATGCAGAAAAAGTACCATCATGTTTTATTTAACATCGCTTCTACCATACACTACCAAATTATACAATTAAGAAAGCCAAGCTAGAATTTAACAAAGGGAACAAGAGGAACTATTAAAATACTTTCATGAAGATTCTTAGAAAGTCTCTGACACAATAACAAGGAACCACTAAGACATGTTCTCATCTCAGAAAAGAGCATCAAGTTCACTCTCCAGAGATAACAGAATACCAAATCCAGTTTTTGAAGTCATAGAAATGTGTTACCTATTAAACACATTAAAATAAGTTAATAAATTTTGACTGAACAACTTTATATAGCACTTTGATGGAGTAATTTGTAATGAAAGTCTATTTTATGACTAAATTAAAGAGGATATTAATTGAAATAGAAAGTTTCAGCATAAAGATGCAGATTAGGTCTATAGATTATTTTTTTTAATTTTTGATTATAACTAAATACTATAAATATATTGGATATTTTTCTCAATATATATTTAATGTTCCTAGAAAATGTAAGGATCTAGTATCTTCCAAAAATTAAATATTGCTCATGTATGTATGTGTTTATAAATATGTGTGTGTAAATACATACATTCAAACCTAGTAGAAAATAATATCTAATTAAAATAGAAAATTAAATTCTGAATTATTAATTACCACTACTAGCATTTTAAAATGGCATTTTAAGAGAAACCCAGTAGAAGGGAAAGGATTAAGGAAGATCTCACTGAGAAAATTAGATTTGGTATCAAGGAATTAGGCAGACAAAGAGTGTATGAATGAATATTTAATAACCAAGACAAGTGTCAAGAAACAAGTTTAGAAGTGCAGAAAATGATGCAGTTATTTTATCAACGAGAAAGAGTCTATGGAAGTGACATTAACATCTTTGCACATAAAATTCTTTCCCAGAGAGCTTTGAAGAGGCACTCAATTCGGTTTAAGATATATCGTGGGGGGTGGACAGATGGCTTAGCAGTTAAGGTGTTTGCCCATGAAGGCTAAGGACCCATTTTCAACCTTTCAGATCCCACACAAGCCAGACACTCCAAGGTAACACACGTGCAAGGTCACATGTGCACTAGGCGGCACAAGTGTCTACGTCTAGAGTACGATTGCACTAAGGCCCTGGCACACCGTTTATCTCTGCCTCATCTTTCTCTCTTTCATATTCTCTCTCTCTCTCTACACACACACACACACACACACACACACATGCAACAATCCAAGTAGAAAGATTCACAAGGTGTGGGGTGAGGAAGAGACTAGGTTTAAAAATACATTTAGGAGTAAAATCAGTAGTACCTGGTGCTGAGTTGATGAGCTTTTCAAACAGTCCGATGTCTACGAGAGATCCTTTGATGTGGCAGAAGCCCCTGAGTGGAGGTGATGGGCTGCGAGAGACTGTGAGGGCTAGAAAAGCCAGAGACAACATCAGGAGCACTCAGATGAAAAGCAATCCTTAGTAGTTGAGCTACCAATATTAGCCGCTCCCCCCAACTTTGTGGGAAAGCATTACATGTTTGGCAATGGGAGCGATACCAAAGAGCATGTATCCCTCCTTTTCTTCCTGTGGAGGTTTTAGGGTTCTTTATTCCATTACTCTTTGTAACACACCTCTATCTTTGTTCAGTTATTGATATGAAAATGAGTTCAGAGGAAAGAGGGAGCACCTCGGGCTAGAGAGAATGCCTTCCATATTTCAACCAGATTAATGAACATCTTAAGAAAATAATATATATATATATATATATATATATATATATATATATATATATATATATATATATATATATATCACTTATATCACAAAAGTGGCACATGAAATGACTTAAATTCCCAATATCAAGTAACCTATTGGTTCAATGTCAGTAGCCATTGTTGTCATTTACTGAGCAATGGTCATTGTTCTGGAACATTTCTTTATTTAAACCTTACATGTCAAAATTTTAATGGCACACCATTCTGTCCCAGTGACACCATGGCACCCAGGAAAGCATAGCTAAAAAGCTATGTTTAAATTTCTTCTAACATCATTTTTTTTTATAAAATAAATGCATTTTTTCTCTTGAACAGACAAAAAAAGTTCTGTTTCAGATCTTCTAAAAAATAGATAGCTTTCACTGCATTTCAAATAATTTTCTCATTCAAAGAAACTAAACTTGATAATAATTGACCATTGGCATTTAGTTTGGCTGTAGCCTCTGATAAGTCTTACTGACATCTAAAATTTTAACTGATAGACTCTTTACTTTGCTGTCATACTTCTGGCTATACAGAATCCTCAGATGATCAGTCCTAAAAAGTATTCAAATACCAAAATATAGAGAAATTACAGTGTCAATGAGACCTGAACAAACTGGAAGGATTTAAAGGTCAGCATTTTCCTTACCTAGACTTCAAGCACAGAAAGCCTCAAGGCTGAAATGGAAGTTGCATGCTCAAATGCAGCCCTCATTATCTATTACTGGTTGAGTAGCCATTATCCAAGAAGCTTGTGGTCACAGGTATTTCAGAGTTTTGAGTATTGAAGATTTGGGTGGACATTATGGGATACATCAGGAATGCAACCCAAGCCTTACTCAATATCATATTCATTTATGTTTCATAGAGCTTATCTCCTTGAAGCCATTTTATGTGATAATTTTAGACCACAGTGATTTGATTGAAACCAATCAAATGAGGCTTTTGAGAATTTTTCCACTTGTGGTATTATGTCATGGCACATAGATTTCAAGATTTTGTGGCAAATCTGATTTTGGAATTTGCATTAATGATTCATGTATTCAGTAAGTATAAAATGTAAGGTCATGTGCTGAAGGCTTAGCCCTCATGCAATGTCCAAAGGTGGGGCTTTTGGAAAGCCAAATTGACCTGATATTCACAGGGTTATTTGATGGATATATAATTGAATGGCATTTCTGGAAGTTGGTAGAAAGACATAGGGCCATTTAGTCCATTGCAGTAAAAATCTTAAAGTATACCTGGTCCATTGTGAGCTGAGTAATATTGCTGCACTGTATGAAGCTCACATTGAATGTTCTGTCATTAGGCAGGGGCCCAGCCTCCATTGACCAAGTGACCATAGAAGAAAAACTCAGAATCCACAAGCCCAAATAAACCTTTCCTCTGTGATATTTTCTTTTCAGATATTTTGTCATTGCAATAAAATGTCACTAGCTTAGTGCAATAGGCACTGAGTCAATAGCAATATAGAGATTAAGTTTGCATTTACAGATTTTATGGTTATCTGTAACTTTAAGCTTACTATCAATAGATATTCATATAAATGTTGAAAAAAGGTTGTTTTTCATTCTTGAGAAATGTATTGAATAAGTTACTTCCTCATGCAGTGAACAAATATCTTACTAAAGAAACTTAGGGATGGTAAGTTTTGGCTTACAGTTCCAGAGAGAAGAGCCTAACATGTTGAGTGTGGTTATTTGAATCATATGACATTCATCAGCTCATGTGTTTTGCATGTTTGGTCCTCAGCTGATGGGAATTTGAGAGGTGGAGCTTGCTAGAAGAGGTGTGTTGTTGACAACTTATTTAGCTGGGTTATAGCCAGCTCCCCCTTGACAGAGCTTGGCTCACTCTCCTGTTGCCATTTAATACCTTAATACCTGCTGTGGCAGAGGTGATGTCTCACACTGCTAATGCTATGCTTTCCCCTGCCATCCTGAAGGTTAACCTTGAGATGGTAACCTGAAATGGCACCTTTCCATCCATCAGCTGCTTTTGGTCGAGTGTTTATTTCCTAGTAATGAGAAGGTAGCTACAATAGTGAGGAAGGCATGGCTGGCCAGAGCAGGAAGCCAACATCATATTGCAGCAAGCCACAAGGAATCTCAAGTAAGACTAAGCTATGAAAACTAAAGGCATACCCCCAATGACCTAATGCATTCAGCAAGGCTCCACCCACTGAAGGTAACACATCCTTTCTCAAGCAGTACTATTCTGCTGGGGATGGAGTATTCAAGACTGTGAGCTTACTAGGTACATTTAATATACAAACCATAGCCTATCTATTTTCCTGGACAATGAATGACCTCGAGCTGTTTTTAATGTAGGTTGTGTTTGGTTTACCATATGTGTCTCCTTCTCTATTCCAACAAGCCAGGATTCCACATGAGATGTTAGAACAGTGAAGGGTATTAATATGGTTGTGAAGAACTGCCACAATCTGTATCTCCTACTTAATGTCTGTCAATCTTGTACATCTTACCCATGATTCCTCTTATAGTCAGTGATTGCTAATCACATGTTAGGTTGCACATGTTGAGTACAGCATCACGCATTTAGTTTACTTTTAATTAAATTTCCTTTATCTTATTTTCTATATTTGCATGTATGGTGGTGGGCTAGTACCACGGAGTGTGTGGAGGTCAGACAACACCCTTCGGATGTTGGTCTTGTCTTTGAGTCATGCTTTAGACTGGGTTTTGGCATTGCATTTTGTGTTTTGCATTGGGAAACTAGCTGGCCTGTGAGCTTTAACATTCTTCGGGCATTACCTCCCATTGCCATGGGAACATTGGGATTGCTGGACACCTGCAACACTGTTGTAGTTACTTTGTGATACTAAGATAAAGCACTGTTCCCTAAGAAGCTAGCAGAAGAAAAAAAAAATTCATCTTGAGGCTAAGATTTATGATGGCAGGAGAAGAATTGCATGAGCAGAAACTTAACGTCATTTCTGCCACAGCACTGGAGAAGAGCAGTAATATAGTAAGCATAACTCTGGTAATACCACACCTAAGCCTGACCTCAGCAACACACACCTCCTTCAGCAAGGCTCAGCAGTGGGGGACCAAACATTCAGAGCCCATGAGTTCATGGGGGATATATGATTCAGGCCTTCACACAGGGACTCCAATGACTCTGCTTCACATTGCCCAATGGCCATTTCAACAAAACTGTGTTGTAAATTCAATAAGGCCATATTTCTTGCATCTGTTATAGTCCTATAGTACCAGCTGAACTACCAACTTGTTAATACAGTGGGGATAAAAACTAACTTTGAAGAGTAGGAAAACTCCTTCAGCATTCTTCCCCCATATTTTCAAGAGCCTTCTTTCTGCTCTCTCGTGGCAGAACAGCTGGCCAAATCTCAATAGTTGTAACCTCTCAAACCACTGCAGCTGAACTAAGCAATGGTCTTTAGCCCAAAACATTTGTTTCTCCTCTGCTTTTATATATATGAGAGAATGGACAGGGAGAGAGAAAGACAATCGGCACACTAGGGCTACCAGCCAGTGCAATTGAACTCCAGATATGTGTGCCATCTTGTGTGCATGTGCAACCTTGCATACTTGTGCCACCTTGTGTACTGGCTTATGTGGAGAGTAGAAATTGGGTCCTTAGGCTTTGCAGCCAAACACCTTAATTGCTAAGCCATCTCACCAGGCCCTCCATTTTGTATTTTATATTTCTTTCTAGGTCATATACTTCTGCTCACACAAGTCCACTTCTAAATTACACTGTGCTCAAGTTCTCAAGATAGGAAGAGCACACCCAGCATCTCACCCACACTGCCCCTATCCCAGCCAGACTGACAATATTCTCTTCCCCTCATAAGCCTCTCACCCAGCCAGACTGACAATGTTCTCTTCCCCTCATAAGTCAAGCCTCACAATCTACAGTTCTTTCTGCATTGAAGCCTTTAAATTCTGACAAGAATGGTCCATCAAACTTTGATTACTATACTGTAAGGTGCCTCTTAGCCCAATGTTTCAAAGCCTTCCACATTACTCCACAAATCAGTTCCAACAGACCAAAAGCCACAGTGAGGTTTCCAGCAGCAATGTCCTTACTCTTCTGGTACTAATTGCCTGTCATAGTTATTGTATTACTGGGATAAAGCACATGGCCAAAAGCAGCCGATGGTGGCGGGGAGGTTTTATTTTGGCTTGAAGTGTCTAGGGGAAGCTTCATGATGGCAGAGAAAAGATTGGCATCAGCAGAGGCTGGACAGTACCTCTGCCACAGCAGGTGTACAACAGCAGCAGAATGTGAGCCAAATTATGGCAATGGAGAACTGGCTATAACACCTCTAAGTTCACCTCTAACAACACACCTTCTCTAGCAAGGATCCACCTGCAAAATTGCTACCAGCTATGGAATACATGAGGTTATGGGGCACATCTCATTCAAACTACCACAGACATTTTGCCTCTGCCATTGCACTGGTGCTGAGGATCCAAATGGCAGGAAGCAGGCTGGTAGAGCAGGTGCCTTTAACTACTGCATCATCTCATGTTTTACTTTTTACCATTTTTCCTTTGCTAAGACTATCATACTTTTGAGTACAAAAACATATCTTAGCCTGATTTAAGTTCTAGCATAATTATGTTCAGACACCAACGTTTAGTTTTGCTTTAGTCAGTTTCATGAGGCTGCAATGAACTTCCAAACAGACACAGTGTATGGAAGGAAGGGGTTCATTTTAAGCTTACGGGTTCAGGGGGAAGCTCCATCGGTGGTAGGAGAAGCTGCTTGCACACACCAAGCAGAGATAAACAAGCAAACAGCCTACGAAACCCAAGAGAAGGAAGAGCAAACCTGTAGCAAGCAGCAGGGACCCTGGCAGGGCTAAAACTGCTCTGCATTCCTTTGGGCTGGAAATCAGCTCCACTCTCAAATGTACCCTCAGGCTGGACCCCAGGCTCCACTGACACCTCCTCCATCCAGGAGACTGGAGACCCAAGTTATAAGTGTATGGGGGACATGCATTCAAACAACTATAAGCATGTATTCTTAACTGGATACACAAATATTTATGGCACTTATGTGTATAATATAGTCATTTCTGATTGAAGATGTTTAATTGACATTTTTTCAAGTGTTGGGTCAAGTCAGAAAATATAACTTTTCTACTCTGGGAAAAGTATTGTGGGGTTATGAATTGAAATTGCACAATATTTATTCATGTGTGTCTGTGTATAAGTAGAATGAGGAACACATTAACTTTGTTACTGATATTTTGGGGTTAACTCATTTTATCTGCAGTTTATTTCTAGAAATTCCAAGTCCTAAAATCTAGAAATATCAATCTAAGGGGTGCAAAATATCAGGTGAAAGAATGAAAACTGAACTTATTTCTCATTCTCAACTGAAACTCTCAAAGTCACTAACTTTGAAAAATTAATATTCATGTTGTAGGGCACCTGTGTATCAAAGTAAGTACCTTTTAAAATTCATCTTCTTCATGATTTATTATACAAAGTTCTAACTGGTGTTCCAAACTTAGAAAGAGCTGATATTTTATTCTGGTACAAGCCAAGGATTTAGCCTGCTGCAACTTGATAAATGTTAACAAAAGACATGAGACTGTCAGGTCAGAAACAGAGGTCTTCACTTGTCATGACATAGCAGGAAGCATGCATTTTCACATTGTCCTTGTTGCTCCTTATCACCAGCAACCCGCAGGGTGATGCAGGAGGATTGCAAATGGATGCTAGACATTTTTCTTATGGAAAGAATCCCTTGGCTAAGGCTATCCTAACCCTTTAAAGTCCTATGTAGGTCTTTATATAAAATGACCCCTATGAACTTGTTTTAATACTCAATCCCTGGCTGGTGGTACTCTTCTGGAAGAATATATAGAAGTCTTAGGAGGTAGAACCTTGTTGGAGGAAGTATGTCACTGGGGGTGGCCTTGAGGTGTTATAGCTGGGCTACATGTGGTATTCTCTGTTTCCCACCTGCTGGTTTGATAATGTAACACGAGTTTCCTGTTCTTTCCATGTTTTTCTTCCACCAAGATGGACTCTAGGCTATGGGATTCTAAGCTGAAATAAACTCTTTCCTTCTGTAAGCTGCTTCTGGAATGGTATCCAATGAGAGGATACCTGATAAAATAAGTTACAAACCAACCCAGTTAAATATTGTTGGTATAGGCAAATGATCATGACCTTGGCTCTGGGCAAAGATGCTATCTGCTCCCCAGGAAGGCACACTTAACAAAGAAGCCTCAGGCCAATTCAGATGAAATGCACCCATGGAAGACAAGTAGACACATAAGGTACCTGCCAACAATAATCTGATGACAATCAAATACACTCATGGCAAGTATTCCACTTTCCCATTGCTCATTTAACAATTATTTAGTAACACAATTTTATAGAATAAGGACAAGGTTTGATACAACTACAACACCTCTTTTTATTTTTTTCCTGTCTTTAAATTTGAGCTGCAATTTATCGCACTGACTCTCAGGAAACTCTAGCCTTCATAGTTATGTAAGCCTTTTTTTTTAATTTTCCATAGTTATTGATTTATTTTTCTTTAAAGAATAACAACAGAGGGATCCACAGAAGCAGGAGAAGGGCTGGCGCCGCTGGGACACAGACAAACGTTAGTGGAGAGAAGGTTTGAGGGCAAACTGAAGAAGCAGAATCCAATGAACACACATCAGCCTGGAGCATTCAAACATGGGAAGCACATAGGAGAATCAACCCAGTGTGGTAAACACTTGTAAAAATTATTGCAGAGCAGTTTCAGCTATTGTAAATTGAAAATCTGGAAAACATTCTAAGTCAGTGAATGTTGGTTAGAGGATCATGCATTCAGGAAGTTTTATTTCATCAAATTGGCTCTGAGAGAATTGATCACTTGGTGAGTTATGTTGGCATTTGGGTAATTTTCTTATAATTGTCTCTGCCTGAAAGATCAAAAAGTATGCATCAGTGAGCTGTGGGAGAGGAATAAGCAGGTCTCATCTGTGGACAAAGACTATAAGATATTAAGATAACCAAAATGTATAATGAAGGAGAAAATAGAAATGCATAATAACAAAGTCTTTTAAGCAGGTACTATTTTCTTCAAAAGGTAGTTTAGGGATGGAGATATGGTTCAGCAGTTAAAGGTGCTTTCTTGCAAAGTGTAACAGCCCTGGTTCAATTTCAATTCCCTAAGATGAATGTAAAGTCAGATATATCAAATGGCACATGCATCTGGAGTTCGTTTACTGTGGAAAGAGGCCATGAAGGGCCCATGCTTTCTTTTTTTCCTTCTTTACTTTTAATTTCTTTTTTCTTTCTTCCTTCCTCTCTCTCTCTCTCTCTTTCTTTTCCTTTGTATCTCATAAATATATATATTTTTATAAAACCTCAGCTTGCTCTGAGTAGAATACTGAGTTATAACTGGCAGAAGAAAAGAGGTTTTCCAAGTTATCCATAATGAACAATTCTGTGAAAAAAAAAAAAAAACATGTTTCCAAGACTTCAGAAAGATGAAAATAAATGTGTAGTTGGAAATATTTAAATCATAGAACTAAAAGTTTTGTTTGTATTTCTCTGAATGAGAATGTAGTAAATTATATCCAAGTGTTTCTCTACACACCATTACAAATCTCAGAATCAAGGTAATGTGCTTTTTGGAATCTTCTAAATTTGCACTGTTGTTTATGGGAAAAATCTTAGCACACTATTTTATACCCCTTCATGAATGCCAATGTTTAGTGTTTTTGTTTATTCTTATGCTCTTGAAAATAACATATTCCTTTTTCAGTCATACTTCATTTTTTTCTATACTAAGCATTCCTTAAAGTATTTGAATAATGTAATTTGATGAGAGATAGTTGAATTAAAAAGAAACTCTTATAATGAATAAAATAGTCTCAATGATATATTATTTGCTTATGTATTATGTAGTCTATTTCTAAGTGCAGATATCTCACTTCAACATGCAAGTTGATCAAGTAGCTTCATTGCTATCAAATAGGTAATTAATTGATACATATAAATAAAAAGCACTAAGAAAAATTAAAGAAATAATTAGATGATATTGTATCTCTTGTCCCAATGTTGTTAGTGCAGTATTTTTACACTTCTCTGGCTATAGAGAGAGGGTTTCAGTCATGTTCATCCATTCCTACAAATCAGCAGTCCCATTTATCTTAAGACTTTAGGTTGATTTCATATTTTACTTCAGTCCCATACCCAGGATCTGCAACACCTTTCCTATAATAGTATGTTGTCAATTTTTTTTTTTTAATTCCTAAGGTCTTATATTTAAGATAAGCCTAATTAAAGGGAGAATTTTCTTGATCTTTAAATCCCAACTAACTCATAACTTCACTGGTTATGGAACTTCAAACATAAGTGCAAAACTTTCATCTTTTCTACTTCTAAGTCTTCTTTCCATATTCTTGTTTTTCTTTCCTTTCTGCAAACTCATTGCATTTAAAATAAAATGGCATCACCTAGAATATAAGAAAATGTCAAGATCAATGAGTAATCTCCAGAAAGGAAGTTAAATCTGCACACATGGACACTTATGACTCTGTACACATAAGGATAAGAACTCATTAACTTTCAATGAAGAAGCGACATTTCCAACAAGCATATGGGTTTAATTTGATTTCAGAGATATACAAATCATTTTCTGTACAGCTAATAATTTAATAAAATGAATAATTAAAGTTTTTTAAATATTTGCTATGTCTAAAATTTGGTGAAGAGTGGGATTTTTTTTTTAACTTTTAGGGGATTTATTTCCTTAAATTTTGGAGCTCATACAAATATCATTAAGCCAACAAATTACCAGAAGTCTGCATTCAACCACATATAATCCATATACGTATATGTATTTATGTAAATTTTTATGTAAATATTTATTTTATATCATACTCAGCAAACTCACACAATCACACAGACAATTGTCTCATAGTCTTACTCATTTATGGTTCCTAACCTGAATCAGTCCAAGTTGCTGACATACCTGATAGGCATCTTGAAGCCTGGACAATAGGGAGGGTAAGACTTGGGTGGGGGGAGGGAAAGAGTGGGAGGGCCACAAAACTGGACCTAAATTGAATTTGTACCATAGGAACCTATATCCTGGGAGGTAGACTAAAAGTTTGAACCCTCAACTGTACCTTATAGGGAGCACCTGAACAGAAGTGCCCTGGAAAGGGTGTGATGAAGCCTACCCTTAAGTTTCTCCTGTTTCTCTCTCCCTTTCTTAGTTTCTTTTTCTTCTTTCTTTTCCCTTGGCACTGGCCTGTAACTCCCAGTACCAGGAGGCAACTAACACCTATAACAAGCTGTTGATCAGAGAGAACTACAATGTCTCAGAAAACAAAACAGACTCTGTCAGAGGACTTGATTACTCACCAGAGGTTAATGGTAAGTAAGACCCTACTACTGATGATACCATATGCTGTCAGCTCGGAGCATGGAGAGACCTGGCTGAACTATGGAAGAGAGCCAGTCTCCAGACAGTTATCACATCTAGTGCTGGAAGGTGCTATATAAGATACCTGGGGAAAGTGGCCAACATCTGTCCAAGCAACTTGAGGTGTAAGTTACTCAGAAGCAAACAACCTGGTGTGATGCTCACACAAGTGCAATAGTGGCATACAGCCATGGTCAGAAACAAACTGCTCTTGGACTGGCTAACAGATCCACTCAGTGGGAAGGAACTCATATCTGGAACTGGAAAACAAGTCAGAATCATATCCAGATAATGATTTTGCTTTCCAATATTGAGCTCCTACTAATCTTGGGCTATAATAAGGTATATTCCCATTAAATTTGCTCTAAATTTATAATGGTTATTCCATTTAACCTGTGCTGACTTTACTCTCAGTTGGAGAATATTCTTCCCTTTCTCATATGGGAGCAGGACGTGAGGTGATAAAGGACCAATTGCATTTCAGCCCAGCCCCAGCTGAAACCACAGAGGTATTGGGGAAATAAGCAAGTGTGTTGCTTTCTCAGTGAAACTGGTATCAGCACAAGGGTGAAGGGGATAGACACTGAGGACCCTCAATACCTACCAAACCAGAGATCCCGAGGCTCCCAAGAGCTCATCATTGACATACACTGAAAATGCACCCAACATGGCTCAGGGAATTTTGCTAAAGAGGGAGTAGAAATATTGTTAGAGCCACAAATTGGGACATTATGCACTGAGACTCTCCATAACTGCTGCCCCCACAATGCATGGCCCACAATCCCCATGGGGCTGACCTGCATCCCCAAGGAGGAAGGCCCCTTTTGGAAAAGGGGAAGGGATTAGGGAAAAGGTGGTACCAACATGTGTTGTTTACATACTAAGTAAGTCCATAACTAATAAAAATAAATTTTAGGCCAGCTGTGGTGGCACAATTCTTTAATCCCAGCACTTGGGAGGCAAAGGAAGGAGGATCACCATGTGTTCAAGGCCACCCTGAGACTACATAGTGAATTCCAGGCCAGCCTAGGCTACAGTGAGACCCTACCTTGAAAAACCAAAAAAAGAGAAAGAAATTAAAAATCTTTCATATAAATATATAAATATAAATATATGTATATTTCACATATTTTGTATGTACATATTTTTCTTATTATTATTAATATTAGCAACATATTTTGTGTGGAAACATCATGTGTTGGTACCCTCTTTTCCTTCAGCCCTGCCCCCATTCTCCTAGGGCCCTCAGTGTGGTTGCAGTCCTATGGGGCCTTATGGGGCTGAAAGTTATGCATTATGGCAGTAGCAGTTAGTTATTTTTTTTGGGGGGGAAGGAATGCCTCTGGGCATGATGTCTCCTCAACCTATGGCTCTTAAAATACTTCTGCCCCCTCATTTGCAAAATTCCATGAGCCCTGGTGGGTGAATTTTAAGTCTACTTCAGTGATGAGCTCTGCATCTCTGCTTTGGTAGGTGTTAAGTATCCTCAGGGTCTACCTCCTTAACCCTGGCACTGATTATCAGGTTCAGCATGGGAGAAGCACTCTTTCTTATCTCTCTAATCCCTCTGTGGTTTCACCTGTGTGTTGGCTGAAATGCAAGGGTTAGTTTATCTCCTTGGGAGAGACCCGACTTGAATCCAGAAGAGAGGAGTTCCCAGTCAACCTGTCTTGTGCTGGAAAGTGCTTCATGAGCTGCTGGAAGAAAGTGGCCATCAGTAGTCTGATCAACCAAAAGTCTAAGCTACTCAGAAGCCAACAGGATGATTATACCAGTGCAGTAGTGACACACAGCTTTGGTGGGGAACAGCTTTCAGATTGGCTAAGAGAGCCACTAAGTGTAAAGGAACCCATATCTGAAATTGAAAAACACATCAGAATCCTGTGGAAACAAAGATCATGCAATGCAGTGCCAAGTTCTCACTAGTCTGTGGCTAAAAGAAGGATACAGACATCAACTTCTTCCTGTATTAATAATTCTTATCCCATTTAAAGTATGCTGACTTCATTCTCCATTAAAGAATAGCTAATTTTTAAAAATATATATTTTATTTATTTACTTACTTATTTACATATTTATGAGGGGGAGAGAGTGAATGGGCACACCAGGACCTCTAGCCACTGAAAATGAACTCCAAATGCATGCACCACCTTGTGCATCTTGCTAATGTTGGTACTGGGGAATTGAACCTCATCCTTAGGCTTCAGAGGCAAGCACCTTAACCACTAAGCAATCTTTCTAGCCCCTTATGTTTAAAATTTTTAAAGTTATATATACATTTGACAAAAATATTTTTGGATTATTAATGTAAATTGTGTTATAATGTTGTACAAATATAATTTATTGTTAAAAGAAAACAATATACACACACATTCATATATATATATGTACCTATAGGAAGACAGATAACTTTAAACCAAGTACATATGAACAAAGACACTTATAATTTCTACTTTGACTTAGTTTGTAAAAACAAATTATAAAACTTAATCACATCTCTGGTAGTTTGAATAATAAGAGCCCCTATAGCTTCATGTGTGACTAATTAAGCCTAATATTTAGTCCTCAGGTGGTGGCAGTTTGGAAGGTGGAGCCTTGCAAAAGGAGGCTTTTTACTAGAGGAGGGCCAGTAACTGCTTGCCAGTACTAGCTAGCTGACTTAGGCTATTTCCACCTGGACATCCACACTTCCTACACATGCTATGCTTTTCCTGCGATGATGAACCTCCCCTTCAGAAGTGTAAACCCGGAATAATCCCTTTCCTTCCATAGCATGCTCCTGGTTGGATGTTTTCACCCAGCAATGAGAAGCTAACTGCAACAACATCCAAAATCAGATTCCCAACTCTGGGGAACAAAGGGCTTTTGAGTACTAAAATACATGTTTATCTTTCATGTAGAATGGCAATCAGGTAGATAATGCCCCCATCCTGCCAGTCATAAAACATGTATGAAATCTCTAGGATAGAGTAGTAGCTTTCTGGTTGGAAGCTCAATTTTCTTCCAGTTAAGAGGCCCAGCAGTTGATGACCAACCTGAAAAAAAATAAATATGCATAAAAATGAGTAAGTAAACACACACACACACCAAGGCTCAGGAAATGTTGTGGACGATGGGCAGAAATATTGTAAAAGTCACCAGTTGTAATCTCATGGCCAGAAGCATTGCCTCCCCCCCACACCCAATACCTAAGTACTGCTCCATATTGCATAACTCACAACCCCGTGGGAAATACCTGCAACCCCACTGAGGAGGTCCCCCGTGGAATAGGGGCAGGGATGGGGAAAAGAGCATACCAACTGATGATGTATCCATACTAAGTATGCTCTTAATAAAAAAGTAAATTCTAACATCAAAACCTTAAAAAGTAACATGCTCATTGACTGTAATACTTGGCAGTACTAAAAACAATTCTATGCTAAAATACACAAGTGACCTGCACATGTACTTTAAATTCTCACTGTGCTTGTTATAAAATATTAAAACCTTATACACTCTCCCAAACTTACTTTAGTTTACAAATATAGAGACATTTTCATGCTAATAGAGAAAACAAACATTTGATATTTTCTTTCACAATACTAAAATCTCAAACTCCCTAAAACAAATTTCACATCTTATCTCTGAAGTTGTTATATATGACATTTGGAGACTGACAGAGGAGAAAGAGAAGTCATTTCATTTGTGGACTTAAACTTATGTGTTTTCATTCTGAGACTTGAAAGAAACACTAAGGAATCCCATAGCTAATGGAAGTAAACACAACATAATTGATATGAAGTGTGGGGGTGATCTCCAAGTTTGGATTACACCTACCAAAACATCTCTATGGCTGTCATAATAGGAGACTCTAGCCATACTGGAGACCACATTAAATGCCATTTACATTTCCCTGAATGCTCTCTTCATATTTGATGTTTAACCCTTGCTCAATGGTTGTACATTTAGCAACTGTGCTGTCTCAGGATTGTATTGGTTATAGCAGATAAAAACCTATTTAAAGACAGAACCACAACAGAAGATATAGATGGCATAATTAATTTTAGATACAAATACCACCTTCTTAGGATGATAAATAGCTCATCTGAAGGGTATGGGGTTATAATGTTGTACTTGTTATACAATAGTACTTAAACATTTTAAATAAGGAGAAAGTCCTAATATTTACCACAACTCATAACCCACAACACATGGTGAATACCAGTAACTTTACTCAGCAAGGCTGTCAGTGGAATGGGGGCAGGGAGGATGGGTATTGCCAACATATGATGTATCTGTTGAAGTCAGCTTCTCATTGCTCAATGAAGGGCAGCATGTGGAAGGAAAGGACTTGTTTTGGCTTTCAGACGTGAGGGGCAGCTAGCTCCATGATGGCACGGAAAAATGATGGCCTGAGTAGATAGATGGTGACCATAACCTTCTGGACAACATCAGGTGGACAGCAGCAACTGGAAAGTATGGAAAACACTGGCAAGGGGAAACTAATTAGTGAAATGAAAATAATAATAATAAATTAAATTTCAAGAAAAAAAAAAAAAAGAAAAGTCATCAACCAGTACATGACTTAAAACAAGCATGACAAACACAAACTCTGTAGCTCGAAGTCTGACAATTCTAGCCAGTGACAAGTCTCCACGTCTGATGTATGAAACAAGTGAATATCATCCCTCTAGCTCAGCTCCATGTACCGTGAAGTATACTCCATCATGTGCCAGCAGTTTTCCTTGGCAGCCATCTCACAGTCCTGACATCTCCACTGGGTCTCCACAGCAACCAACAGCTCATCCTCAAGGCTCCATCAGGTCACCATGCAGATAATCCAATACTCCTGCTTCACACTGCCCATGACAATTTTCAAAAATAATCATAACCCTAGGCTGGAGAGATGGCTTAGTGGTTAAGCGCTTGCCTGTGAAGCCTAAGGACCCCGGTTTGAGGCTCGGTTCCCCAGGTCCCACGTTAGCCAGATGCACAAGGGGGCGCACTCTTGGAGTTCGTTTGCAGAGGCTGGAAGCCCTGGCGCGCCCATTCTCCCTCTCTCCCTCTATCTGTCTTTCTCTCTGTGTCTGTCGCTCTCAAATAAATAATTTAAAAAAAGAAATAATCATAACCTTGTTTCCAATTCAATGGCCCTGTCTTTCTTGCATTTGTTATACTCCATAGTACCAGGTGTGTTGCCATTTTGAAAATCTAGGCGGTGGGGGGGGAAATAATTCCTATTTTGAAGAACAGGACACTCCTTCAGCATTCAGGCCTCTTACTTCAAAGCAGGTTAGTTGGTCCAGTCTCAATGGTTATGGTTGTAATCTCTGAAACAACTGCAGGTGAACATACAGCAGGTTCTTCCCAAAGATTTTTTTTTTTTTTTTCTGTGTTATAGCCATCTGCTCACACCAGTCCATTTCTACACAATGCCACCCTGTACGACTTCCCAGGACACAAGCAGACAGAACACACCAAGCCTCTCACACAAAGTTCTTCTAGTCTAGTCCAAGCAAACCTGTTTTTCACCCTCACAAGCCAAACCTCACAGTCCATAGTTCTTACTGCATTCAGGTCATTCAGGTCTGACCAGTATAGTCCATTGAGCTGTAGTAACAGCCCTGCAAGGTGTCTCTTAAGTCAAAGTTTCAAATCCTTCCAGATTTAGCTTCCACAAATCAGCTCCAAAAGACCAGAAGCCCCACAGTCAGTTTTATAGCATTAAGTCCCCACTTTTCATTACAAATTTTTGCAGTTAGATTTACATTGCTGTCAGAGAACACCAAACTAAGAACAGCTTGTGGGAGGAAAGGGTTTATTTTGGCTTACAGACTTGAGAGGAAGCTCCACGATAGCAGGGGAAAATGATGGCATGAGCATAGGGTGGACATCACCTCCTGACCAACATCAGGTGGACAACAACAGCAGGAGAGTGTACCAAACATTGGCGTGGGGAAGCTGGCTATAACACCCATGTGCCACCCCAATAACACACTGCCTCCAGAAGGCTCCAGTTCCCAAACTGTCATCAGCTAGAGACCTAGCATTCAGAACACATACATTTATGTGGGACACCTCAGTCAAACTACCAGTGTCCATACAAACTTTCTATTTATTATAGAAACAAAAATAATATTAATAAAAGGAGGTATCAGTCCAATATATATTTTTAATTTAGCTAAAAATATTGTTCTCTCTCTCTCTTTTTCCCTCTCTCCCTCTTTCTCTCTCCCTCTCTCTCTCTCTCTCTCTGTGTGTGTGTGTGTGTGTGTGTGTGTGTGTGTATGTTTGATATAGTGTATGTGGGTGTGTGGTGGTGTATACAAGTTTAAATGCCCAGAGCATTTTTTGGTTGTAGGGTGCATTTGCCTCAGGGGGAATACCAGGAATCCACTCAATCATTATTCTGCCCATTCTGATTTGAGCCTGAGTCCCTTACTGACCCTGGAGCTTGCTATTTTGCAATGAGCCCTAGAAATTCTCTAGTCTTTTCTTCCCCATGGGATTGGGATGACAGATGTACAAATGTAAGTCCTGAATATCAAACTCCAGTGGTCTCTCCCTACTTTTCATGCACCTACAGGAAGTGCTCTTAACCACTGAGAAATCTCATCCCCCACAAGAAAACTGTCTAATATTTTATTATCTCAACCATAACATAAAGGAGAAGCAGTTATACATTTATGGTTTATGTGCAAAAGTGTATATACAATTTTAATGTTAATACAAATTTGATGAGAGATATTTGAAACTCTCTGATACTAGTGTAAGTGATCTGTAAATTTAATTTTATGTCACAATAGAGAAATTGAAGCTGGGCATGCTGGCTTGCGCCTTTAATCCCAGCACTCGGGAGGCCAAAGTAGAAGAATCACTGTGGGATAGAGGCCACCCTGAGACTACATACTGAATTCCAGGTCAGAAATAAAGAAAAGAAAGAGAGAGAGAGAGAGAGAGAGAGGGAGGGAGGGAGGGAGGGAGGGAGGGAGGGAGGGAGGGAGGGAGGGAGGCAAAAGAAAGGAAGGAAGAAAGAAATTGAAAGACTACAGTTATTTTTATCTTAAAAAGAATCTGGCATATTTATCTCACCTCACCACTGGGAAATATACTTGGTTGGGTTTTTCCTCTATCTTACATAGCATGCTCCAACATAACACTTATAATTGTTAAGTATCTTCCTGGTCGAGTGCAGTGTCCTGTATAGTTCTCAATTCACTAAAGCCCTCTACATAGGCAGTTTATACATGTGAGCATCTGAAATTTATCATAGTATATTGGGATTATTACCTTTTATAGTGGAATCAGTATCATTTCTGCTTTATGTGGCTCAAAGCAAAAGAACTATATGAGAATTAAAATGATTATTTTACTGTTTTCTCAAAATAATTCTTCATGCAATATTTCATATATAAGTATTTCAATAAAGGCATTTTTCAGTTTAATAAAATAAAGAATCTAATTTTATAATTTCATATATCACCATATGACTCTTACAGATAAGATATTATGTCATACATCATAAATTTACTATTTCAATAGCATAAAAATACATGCATGTTTATTTCTCACATTAAGGAAACCTAAACATACTTTCATATCAATTCCTAACCCTCTAGACACTTCTAACAACCCATTATGCTATAACAGAGAAATAATAACACCCATTTTAATTATTTCCAAACCTACTGAGAACTGCTACAATTATTTTTAAATAAGCCATATAACAGGTACTAATCATCCTGAGAAATAGAGGTTCATTAGTATAAGTGAATGAAATTAACAGTGGAATAATTCTTACCAAGCAGTGGATTGCAGGAAGAAAATGGAAATTTATACACAGATTTTGTTATTGCTGACAAATTTATATTACATCAAAAGAGTAAATTTTTTGACAAATATTTTAAAAAATCATTTATGTTTTTTAGAAATTGGATGTATTTGTTTTTAGTGCAAATATTATTTTCACATTATTTTTCTTGAGTGTTCCATTAAGGAATAAATGCATTGATTATTTCATGTAGAAATATACTTCCACACAATGTGAAGAATGTTGATTATTGAAAGGCATTGTGGCCGGGTGTGGTGGCACACATCTTTACTTCCAGCACTCTGGAGGCAGAGGTAGGAGGCTCTCCATGAGATTGAGGCCAATCTCAGGCTACATAGTGAATTCCTCCAGGTCAGCCTGGGCTAGAGTGAGACTCTATCTTGAAAATCGAAGCAAAAAAGAAAAAGATAGGCATTGTGTTGGGGCTGGAGCAGTGGCTCTGTGGCTAAAAGTGCTAGCTTGCCAAGAGGGCCTGGATTCCTAAACCCATGTAAAATCAAATCCAGAAAGTGGAGCATGAATCTGGAGTACCTTTGCAGCATCAAGAGGCCCTTGAGTGTCCATCCATCCTCTCTCCTCTCTGTCAAATAAATAAATGAAATATTTTAAAATAGCAATGTATTATTTTAATTGAAATGATAATGGAAAGAATGAGATCTTTTAAGAACAATGTGATTCTAATTTACTAGGACTCATGAACCTTTGCAAGAGAGATAATGAGATTGATGGGATCATGGCAGATTTTTAAGAGCATCAAAGTGACAGTTTTATTTTGACTCATACTGAGAGCTTTGCAAATTTGATGAGGAGAGCTAAGTGTATTTATTCCCCATTTAGCACAGGAGGGAGAATAATGTAATGTGTTTTGGGGGATAGAGAGATGACTCAGAGATTGAGGCTCTTGCCTGCAATGCCTAAGGACCCAGGTTCAATTCCCCAGTACCCATGTAAAGCCAGATGAACAAGGTGACACATACATCTGGAGCTCATGTGCTAGAGGCCCGGGATTGCCCATCTCTCTCTCTTTCTCTCTCTCTCCGTCATTATCTCTCTAAAAAAAAAAAAAGAAAGAGAGAAAGAAAGAAAGAAAGAAAGAAAGAAAGAAAGAAAGAAAGAAAGAAAGAAAGAAAGAAAGAAAGAGAAGGAAGGAAGGAAGGAAGGAAGGAAGGAAGGAAGGAAGGAAGGAAGGAAGGAAGAAAGGAAGAAAGGAAGAAAGGAAGAAAGGAAGAAAGGAAGAAAGGAAGAAAGGAAGAAAGGAAGAAAGGAAGGAAGAAAGAAAGAAAGAAAGAAAGAAAGAAAGAAAGAAAGAAAGAAAGAAAGAAAGAAAGAAAAAAGAAAGGAAAGAGTTCTGTAACAGCAAAGTAAAGATCAAATCCATCCAAGCTGGAATTTGATTTCCTAAAAAGATCTTGAGGAGTTTTAGGTACATGCTTGTACAATCTTATTTTCTACACCTTCCATGCCAGATCATACCAATGGACTCCTCTATCATACAATGTATACTGAGCTGTTGATACAGTGACTCTTAGAAAGAGAAAGTACTCTAGGCTTTTGGAATTGTTGCTTTTATGCTACTGTGTATTATGCTAATCAGATGGAATTTTGAAAATGATTGCTAAAATGAAGTGACATTGAGTTTGTGTGTGTGTGTGTGTGTGTGTGAGTGAGTGTGTATGCATATGGGTGTGTGTGTGCAGAGGTGGTAGGGATAGAAGTCACTGAACTTTGCATGCTGGGAAAATGCTCTGCCTCCAACACCCTATAGACCTTAAAAGAGAGATCCTTTATGAAATATGTAAGTCTTAAGTCTAGGTTTATTGTTGTAGCTGTGAAAATGAGTGTAGCACATCACCCTATGTCCGTCACACTTTTCAGAAATGTCTGTCTACATGAAAAGGACTCTAAATTATGTAAGAATATGAGTCATGATTTACATTTTTCATTACTATAGTTAATTGATATGTTAATTATGTTTAATTATTAAATTTTAATTAAGTGTCTATATAGCATAAAGAAGTGAATGGAAGACTGGAGAGATGGCTAAGCAGTTAAAGTGCTTTCCTGCAAAGTCTAAGGACTGGATTTTAATTCCCCATTATTTACATAGTCAGATGCACAAGGTGGTTCATGCATCTGGAATTCATTTGAAGTGGCTGGGAGTCACCCATTCTCTCTATATGCCTCTTTTTCTGTCTCATACTCTGAAATAAAGTTCCATCAAAAGAGAAATATAAGGCTGGAGAGATGGCTTAGTAATTAAGGTGTTTGCCTGCAAAGCCAAAGAACCTTGGTTTGATTCCCCAGGACCCAAATAAGCATAATGCACAAGGTGCCACATGTTTCTGGAGTTCACTTGCAGTAGCTATTCATATAGAATAGTGCTAATACCTTTTTCTTTAAATTTGTTTATTCAAAATTGTTTAAATATTATTCAAATTTAGTCACTAAAATTATGTTTCTTCTAATAAAAAGTTAAAATGTTTAATTCTTAAAAGATTATGAATATGGGGCTGGAGAGATGGCTTAGTGGTTAAGCGCTTGCCTGTGAAGCCTAAGGACCCCAGTTCGAGGCTCGATTCCCCAGGACCCATGTTAGCCAGATGCACAAGGGGGCGCACGCGTCTGGAGTTCATTTACAGTGGCTGGAGGCTCTGGCACGCCCATTCTCTCTCTCTCTCTATCTGTCTCTTTCTCCCTATGCCTGTCGCTCTCAAATAAATAAATAAAAATAAGCAAAAAAAATTTTAAAAAGAAGAATATGAATAATACAAAGAAAATAACATGCATTTCACTAAATTAAAAAAGAAAAGAACAAATTCTGTTGAATCATTCTAGAAAACATGGACTGTTTTTTTCTAGTGCAGCAGCTGCAAGTAATGTATGAATCATACTGGTGCAAAGGAAGAGTGTCAGTAAAAATAGCTGTTGACTAGAAGTGAAGGATTGTGACGTTTTTGTTTGATCCCATCATCTACTTGGTATTTAGACTAATTCTCTCTCAGTCATTTAGTGACCTAAGACAAGTTAACTTCACTAAATGCATAACTAAAACAATATCAACAAATAATGCCCAAGCTAAAGAACTATTTAAAATAGCAAGTTAGAAAATTTCTATCAACATATTCTCTTGATAGAACAGTATTTCACATACATACCATAATCATCAATATATGCATGAAATATAAAACATAATGAAAACTAGAAATTATATGTTAATTTAAAGATGACACTTGACAAAGCTGTTTATTAATAATGTCTGAGGGTTTAATCCTATTGCTATATAATTTTGTATAGTCAGCATGAAGATATTATTATTATTTAAAGATAAAATAGCCTGAATATTTTCTGTTTCTGTTAAAATTACCAAAAGATATTTAAAACATTCAATAACGAGATTGCATAACACTGTATGTCCACAGATTTTCAATATGCATTGAATTTATGGACTTGAATATTGTATATATACTATAATATGTAGTGTGTGATAGCTAGTTTCATGATGCTATTAGTCAAAGAATGAAGATAATGTTATAATAAAATGTCCTTATTATTAATATTAACACATTGTTTAAAATGTACATGCAGGGCTGGAGAGATGACTTTGTGGTTAAGATACTTGCCTGCAAAGCCCAAGGACCCAGGTTCAATTCTCCAAGATACACGCAAGCCAGATGTACAAAGGGGCACGTGTCTGGAATTCCTTGGCAGTATCTGGAGGCCCTGATGCACCTATTCTTTCTTTCTTTCTCTCTGCCTATTTCTGTATCTGCTTCTTTCTCTCTCAAATAAATAAATAAAAATAAATGTATATGCAGGCATAAAGTTTAAAATATTCCTTAAAAATAATATAAAATTTTTAAAATTAGAATTATGATAATGAATTATAGATTCAGAAAATGTTCAACTCCAAATCATTTCACATTAGAAGGAATCTGTTTGTTAATTTATTATAATTTTTTAAACTAGGATTTCAGACTAAGGAAATTTCATCTTTTGAATATGCCCAATAAGTATGCATTTTTCAGATGGTAAGCAAAGGTTTACAACACTTTCAGTAATAACACTCATTTTTCATGGGATGACAGGGAAGGAAATTGAAATCTGTTGCTTATTTTATAGCTGAACAAACGTAATCATATACTTCACAAGATTCCCTTTGGAAGTAACTTGTTTATGCCCTCAGACACTTGGCAATCTATAGCATCATTATGCATCCTTTGTAAGAGGATATGGTTCATTGTGACTGACTTAAAATATCCAAATTTGAGCTCCTTTTACTCCCATTTAAATACTAGCATATTCATATCATTTTTTTAGTTTCTAATAAAAACCTGAACAATTTTTTTAAATGTCACTAAAATTATAATTTAAATATTTGTTTTGGCTATCATATATTAGAAAACAACACTCTATTACAAATATTTATAATTATGAGTATCATTAATTATTTACCAAATTACATTTAAAAACTTTTTTTTGAGAGTGAGAGAGAGGATGCTCAAATGGGTACACCAGGGCCTTTTGCCACTGCAAAAGAACTCCAAATGCATTTGCCACTTTATGTATCTGGCTTTATGTGGGTGTTGGAGAATTGAACCAATGATGGGAGGATTTTTAGCAAGCACTTTTGACTGCTGAGCTATCTTCCCAGCCTCCCAGGTAATATTTTTTACAAAATATATATTGATATTATTCATACTCTTAGTACTTGGTTTTTTGTTTTTTTTTAATCTCTTGGTAAGAAATAATTCATTTGAAATGCACCAGTTATTGAATAATATAGAATCCCATTTGTGTAGGTTAAAATTGTTCTTATAAGATATTTCAATATAATATTATTATACTACATCCATAAGCATATATGTATATTAATGTAAGATTTTACGAACAATACATTTAATTACAAATATTTACTATTAATATTCTAAAACTTTGGACTTCTTAAATATGTCCTTTAATACAAGGATCACAGCACTACCATGTTTTATTAGTTGTGCTTAAATAGATTTTTTTAAAGAATGGGGAAAATCATTGACAAAAATAAGCACTCACAGTGAGCTACAATTTATTTGCATTAAGTGCATTCCATTTAATTTGTGCGTTAAACTTAATCTTCATTTAGTTAATTTGTATCTTTACAAGTAAATCTAGAAAGAACCAAATCGTTTACTTGAATCAGATTGCAGCAGCACTATCTCCCAGCATGCCTGGTATTTCATTGCCGATTTACAGTCACCATTATTTACACTGCATTGATTGTTCCCTCTGTCCTGGTACATTATGACTGCCAGTTACTCCTACACTTCAGCTTGCTAATTAGTGCACTCAATCCATTCATTCCCCCTCCCCCTCCTGCTCAATTGCTATTTTGAGGAGTGTGCAGTAATGATCTGTTTCCATTACAGCTTACACATCATACTATAAAATTTTGTCCTTGACCATGCTGCTGAGTAAGAACACGTGAGCAAACCTAATGAACTTATTGGTAACTGATCATAGATGTATCTCCTTTCTCTCTGTAATCCAACATGTGAGATTTCAATAATTTTCCAGGTTACTACTATCCTTATACGTAGTATTTCAAATGTAGCTTCAAACGCAAACTTTTAAAATAACTTTTTAAGTTTGTTGTTGGCTATAAGAATAGAATAAAATAAAATAAAATAAAATAAAATAAAATAAAATAAAATAAAGCTATAAGAATAAAAAAAAAACGTTGGGAGTGAACTATACAAATGGAATATAGGAATTAACTATAGGAAAGAACTGGGGATATTTCTTATGGCTCTCACAAATAGCTTTTGTCATATTATTGCTGTGAGATGTTAAAGTCCTTACTTGCAATTGCTTGAAAGTTAATTTTACAACCATGCCATCCACCTGATTAAAGTCACGTCACTAGGCTTTGTCTGCCTTGGTGCACCTTCGGCCTGAGCATCACAAATGCCAAATACTGACGAGCGATGTTTAGAGACGCTGACCGATCTTAACATACGCTCGACGCGCCTTTCCTCAGAGGCCTGGTCGGACGCTTGACCCAGAGGAAACAAGCGTGTATAAGAAACGATGATCCCAGCACTGAAGACAATGAGGTCAGTAACTATGGACCCACAAGTATGACGAAGGCGAGAGGTGGGCTTCATATGATCACTCTTATGATCAGAGTGCACGTGTGCTCTGGATCAGCAGAGTCCAGCACGTGGTACCCTAAATCCCTTCCTTTAAACACATGTTGAAGGATTATCCAGGGTTGAAAGCTTCATACCTTTTGCTCATGAAGTGTACTGTTTTTCAAATATTACTGTTTTTTGTCTGTTCAATAAAAGTGCCAGTGAGTATTAGCATAAAGGAGATGGAGCTACAGCCACAGGTAACAGCAGACACAGCAGGTTTACTAATGCCTTAAACTAAGCTCTCTTCAGTTTCCCTTTTCCTCAGGCAGCTGCTAGAAGCCGCTATCCCACTTCTGAGATGGAGTGAATCAGGAGTTAGCTCACCACCTCTCAAGCTCTGATCCTGGAAGCAGTTTGCCCACTTCTAGATAGGAAAGTTCAAAAGGTTAGTCTTCTCTAAATTCAAGGCTGTGCCTCCCAAATAGAGCAATTTATAAATATAATTTACATATTTATAATTTATAAATATACTCCTGGGAAATTAAGATCTATAAATTATAGTCATTTTTAAATAAACAGACTCAGAAACATCACTTCTTTCATTGTATTCAAATGAAGTAACTTATTAAATCCTTACTACCAGGTTGGCAACCATCAGGTTCAAAATCTGCTATTTTAAAAACTTTAAAAATAATACAGTAAAAATAAAGATCTTAGTCCATATAGAAAGCTTTAATTTCTTCAAGCCTTATTAATTAGTTTTTAAATATTATTTGATAAAAGCTGATGAAAATCTGAGGTCTTTTTCAAATTATGAAACAAACATCAATCAAATTAACTTTACACCACATCTTGTACATTCATTAACTCGTTGACTTCAATAGGACTTTCTTCAATGTTAGGGTGCTATACATAACACTGAGAGAGAGGGCTGAGGTATATTAAGTGAGGAGTCTGTTGAGAGATGCTACAAGGTGACATGTTTCCTTTAGCAAAACTTGTTTTCTTTATTTATTGTACATGACTATATTGAGCATGGGGATAATAATCATGTGGAAGGTGTTTATTATTAGTTTGATACTACCAATGTATGTACCTAAAAACTATAAACAAATATTTGAAATCCTTAATGTTATGATAGAGTTTAAGCCAGAATAAAACTTGCTTTAATATATTACCCACATGTCTTCATATAAAATATATTAACTGTTAAATTCTTAACCAGTGTCCTATACATAAATTTTTACTTCAGGTATAAATTTATAACTCTTTTAGAAATAGCATGCCTCTTGGCTAAGAACTCTGCAGCAAAGAGTTGCACTTCTTACTATAAATTCCATTGTCTTATACTTTGGAGACAAAGGATGTCTCCTAAGTTTACATTTCTATTTGAATAATATTATGATAAACATCAATTGGAATTTTATCTCTTATAAGTTGATCTCTATTTTCCAAAATGTTATTACTTGAATTGCTAGCATAATCCTAGCAGCATTTCAGTTTTCATCAAAACTGTTTAAATTTTAATAGTGCAAGTAAAATTATTTTTAAAATCTTGTGTCTAGGACAAGATATTCATTGGACATGAATGCACACTCATTGGACATGGATGTACATTCTTCATCTTAAATAGCAACTTGAATGAATGGGCATGTAGGCCTATGGTAGAGAGAGGTCTGAGGTGGAATCTGGAACCCACTACACCAGGGGCTGTTCCTGGCAATCAGGTAGACTTGCCACATGTATGACTCTCCTCATGAGCCAATCAGATCCCTTTCCAGTCCTGGAACAAGCCTATGTAGATTTTGTAGTTTACTCTTGTAATGTATTCCTAACAGAAAAATAAAGGCACCTTTATTATTAATAATGGTATTTTGTAATCTCTTAAACTAATGTTCATCAAACATACCTATAGATACAATGCCTTCTCTAGGAAACACCTTCCTATCTACATTGAATTAACCTGGTCAGATGAAACTGAAAACCCTTTTACCAGGGTCGTCATCCATTGGGTTACTAAAACTGTTCTAATTGGCCAGATCTCCATTTCTGGTTTTCAGTACATACTTCTAAACATTTAATTACTTAAAACTGACAATCTCATTGTCCAGTTTCAACAATTATCAGTTCATAATTCTTCAGATGCATTCTCAAGCCCCATCCCATTCTTACTTAGGCATTCTTCTGAGACAAATCATAGAACTTGTTTCCTTCTATTTGGATTTTTTTTAAAAAAAGTCAGTATGTTCCTTTAAAAAATGGACCCATTTTTAAAATGCATTCTGAATGACATTATAACTATTAAAATAATCAGTCTCTCAATGTCTAAATTTTTAGATATTCCACAAATCTTATTGATAAGTGAATTAAAATATTTTATTTATTCACAGAGAGATCGAGAGACAGACAGAGAGAGAGAGAGAAAGAGAGAGAGAGAGAATGAGAATGAGCACACTAAGGCCTCTAGCACTGCAAATAAATTTATTTATTTATTTATTTATTTTTAAATTTTCTATTTTTGAGGTAGGGTCTCATTCTACCCCAGGATGACCTGGAATTCACTCTGTATTCTCAGGGTGGCCTTGAACTCATGGCAATCCTCCTACTTCTGCCTCCCAAGTGCTGGGGTTAAAGGTGAGCACCACCACACCCAGCTGCAAATAAATTTTAGACACAGGCACCACCATGTGCATCTGGATTATAATTGTCATTGTGCCTAGAGACCACAATCTTCAGGAAAGGTAGGGAAGACTGAGTATATTATTTTTTAAAAATATTTTATTGTATTTATATATTAAAGGAACAGATAGAGAAAGAGGTGGAGAGAGAAAGAGAGAGGGTGAGAGATAGGGAATGGTCATGCCAGGGCCTCCAGCCACTGTAAATGAACTCCAGAGATGTGCCACCTTGTGCAGCTGGTTTACACGAGTTCTGGGGATCAAACCTGGGTCATTAGGCTTTGCAGGCGTGCATCTTAACTACTAAGTCATCTCTCTAGTCTGAGATTTTTTTTTTAATGTGTGAGAAAGAGAGAGGGAGAGAGAGAAAGAACTGGCACAAAAGGGCCTCCAACCAGCTTGTGTGCGTGTGTGACCTTGCACTTCTGTGACCTTGTGTGGATAGCACATGGAAGATCTGCAGAGTTGAAAGTGGGTCCTTAGGGATTGCAGGCAAGTACCTTAACTGCTAAGCAATCTCTCAGGTCCCCATGAATGTTTGTGAAACTCATGGTTTTATGAATTTACATGACAGTTATGGAATCTTTGCAGTTCTCCTATTTTTTTTTGTTCACTCCCACAGATTGGCTATATACACTAAGGAAATAAAGTAATGCTATCCTTCAAATTAATAAACCAACATATTAGGAGATATAACTCAGAATTAGAGTACTTAGTTAATATGTGCATGGTCCTTGGTTCAATCCTCAATACAATGATAAATAAGTAAACAAATAGAGGAAGGAAGGTGAGGGAAGGGGTGGGGAACACAAAACTGGATATAAACAGCAATGGTACCATAAAATTGTACATCCTAAAAGACAGACTAAATGGTTAAACCTTCACAGGCCCTTAGAGAGAACACCTATATCATAAGGCCCTGGACTTACTGTGATGAAGATGAAACCTGACCTTAATCTTCTTCTGTTTCTGTTTCTGTTTCTGTCTCTCTCTCTCTCTCTCTCTCTCTCTCTCTCTCTCTCTCTCCCTTCCTCCCTCCCTCCCTCCCTCTCCTCTCTATCTCATTTATATTACTTATATTTTTCTTCCTTCTTTTCTTAGGCACTGACATGTAACTCCCAGGGCCAGTATGTGACTATCATCCACGATGAGGTTTTGATAAGAAAGACCTACAGTGTTTCCCAAAAGAAGACAAATTTCTGTCAGAGTACTTGATGACCCACCAAAGGTTAGTGGTAAGACCATACTCCGGAAGACACCATATGCCATTGGTAGGAACATGGAGTGACATGGCTGGAATCTGGAAGAGAGTTGGTTCCCAGACAGTTAGCTTGTCTAGTGCCAGAAGGTGCTACATGAGTGACTGGGGGCAAATGTCCAATATCTGTCCAAGCAATTCATGCTATAAACTACTCGGCAGCAAATAACCTGACGTGATGCTCACACAAGTGCAGTAGTGGTGTACAACCATGGTGGGAAATAAACTACTCTTGATTTGGCTACTTGATGTGCTCAGTGGAATGGAAACCAAATTTGGAGCTGGGAATCAAGTCACAACCATATCCAAAACGAGCCTGCTCTCCATTATCAGTCTCCCACCAGTTGTGGGCTACAAGCGACCCTGTACCTATTAACTTCTCTCTTAAAAAACAAAGGTTATGCCATTTATCTGTTACTAAATTCACTCTCCATTAGATGGACACAAATTCCAAGGAGAGAACCAGTACATCATACTTCAAAAGGGCCCCAGCTGAAACTAAGAATGACTGGGAAAATGATTAAGAGTGTGCATTCTTGATGAACCTGATACTAGCACAAGAGTGAGGGATATAGACATAGCGAATACTCAACTCCTACCAAACCAGATATCCAGAGATATAGAGGCTCCTAAGACCTCATCACTGAAACAGAACTAAAAGGAACCCAACATTGCTCAGAGAAAGTTGTGTTCAGGAGGCAGAAAGAATGTCAGAGCCACACACTGGGTCATTATACACAGAGACATCGCCTCCTACTCACAACTGAGATTCCACCTTACACCAATAAGGACAGCAAACATCAAAAAATCAAACGAAAACAAATGCTGGTGAGGATGTGGAGAAGTAGGGACACTCACCCACTGTTGGTGGGAATGTAGGACAGTACAACCACTTTGGAAAGCAATATGGAGACTCCTGAAAAAGCTGACTATAGAGATACCAACAGACCCAGTTATTCCCTTATTGGGCATCTACCCTAAAACCTTCAAACCACAGGCCAGAGAGATTTGCTCAACCATGTTTGTAGCGGCACAATTTGTAATAGCTAAGAGCTGGAATCAATCCAGATGTCCATCACTAGAAGAATGGATAAATAAGATGTGGTATATCTACACAATGTAATTCTATACAGCAGTAAGAAAAAATGACACAAAGAAATTTGAGCAAAAATGGATGAACCTAGAACAGATCGTTCTCTGTGAACTTACCCAACCACAGAAAAAAATCACCACATAGTCTCACTCATCTACAGCACCTAACCTTAATCTACCCAAGATACCTTGCATACCCAGCAAGCACCTCATGGACTAGACACTAGGATGGACAGGGAGGGAAGGGAGGGCATCAAGGGGTGGAAAACACTAATCTAGACCCAAATGGCAATGGTACCATAAAATTCTACTTACTAAAAGGCAGAACAAATGGCTGAACCTTCACCAGGCCCTTATAGGAAACACCTAAACCATAAGAAACTGGAGAGGGTAGGATCAAGTCTAACCTAACTCTTCTACATCTTCCCTCCCTCTCTCTCCCCCTCGCTCTCTCCTCCCTAACTCTTGTATATTAGCTATATTTTTCCTTATTTTCTTAGTGGGCACTGATCTCTAACTCCCAGTACCATCATGGGGCTATCATCCACAATGAGCTTTTGATCAGAGAAATCTATAAGTTTTCCTAAAAGAATGGCAGATTTCTGTCAGAGTACATGATAATCCACCAAAGATCAGTGGTAAGACCCTATTGCTGAAGACTCCATATGCTGCTGACATGTAAAATGGAATGACATGGCTGGAGGCCAGGAGAGAGTCAGTCCCCAGACAGTTAGCATGTCTAGTGCCAGAAGGTGCTACATGGGCAACTGGGAGAAATGACCAATATCTGTCCAAGCAACTCATGGTCTAACCTACTTAGCAACAAATAACCTGTTGTGATGCCCACATAAGTGCAATAGTGGTACACAGCCATGGTGGGGAGCCAACTGCTCTTGATTTGGCTAACTGATCCTCTCAGTGGTGCGGCACCCACAGCTGGAGCTGGGAAACAAGTCAGTACCATACCAAAACACAAGCCCACTCTCTAATATCAAGCTACCATCAATCATGGGGTACAAGAGGACCTATACCTATTAAACTATGTATTTAAAAAGTAAGGGTTATCTCATTTGTCCTGTTACTAACTTACTCTCCATTGGAGATTCTGCTTCTTTTTTTCAGATAGATGCAGATCCTAAGGAGAGAGCCACCCCATCATACCTCAAAAAAGCCCTGACTGAAACTAAGGAAAATTGGCAAAACATGCAAAGGTGCTGTTTTCCTGATGAACCAGATACCAGTACAAGGGGGAAGGAGACCAACACAGAGAAAAATCAACTCCTACCAAATCAGAGAGTCAGAACCTCAGAGGCCCCCAACACCTCATCACTGAAGCAGACCAAAAATGAACCCAACATAGCTCAGGGAAATTTTGTGGAAGAGGGTGCAGAAAGAATGTCAGAGCCACATGTTGGGTCATGATATGCAGAGACATTTACCGTACCAATAACTGTGGGCTAACTCCACATTGCCTGACCCATATATATCAACAAGGAGGGGCCAATGGGGAGGGGGTAGGTCACAGATGAGCCTAATAATGATACCAAACTGCCTGTATTTGCTGAATAGAAAACTAATAAAAAAAATTTTAAAAATTATCTTCAGCATTTTAAAAATGAATTTGTACATTTAATGATGAATAGAAATGTAACAATAACATACAGGAAACTAGCTAAAGAAGGCAGTTATCAGGCTGCTGTATGATTTGGTAAAGGAAACTCTAAGATCCTCATAAAGGAAATGAACATGGAATGAGAAGCCCGTACTTACTTAAATATGGTAACATAGTATTTTTGTGGTTTTAAACCATTATCTAAAAATACAAAAATTATATGTGTGGTGCTTTGATTCAGGTGTCCCCCATAAACTTAAGTGTTCTGAATGCTAGGTTCCCAGCTGATGGTGATTTGGGAATTAATGCCTCCTGGAGGAGTGTATTTTGGGGGGCAGGTTTATGGGTGTTATAGCCAGTTTCCCTATGCCAGGGTTTGGCACACGCTTCTATTTCTATGGTCTACTCCTGTTGGCCAGGGAGTGATATTCATCCTCTGCTCATACCATCATTTTCCCTGCCATCATGGAGTTTCTCCTTGAGCCTGTAAGGCAAAATAAACCTTTTTTTTCCCAGAAGCTTGCTCTTATGCAACAGTAAAATGGTACTGAGGAGTTGGATTACTGCTAGACACCTGAATGTGTAGCTTTGGTCTTTTGGAGCTGATTTTCAAGAGGAATGTGGAAGGATTTGAAACCATGGTCCATGAAATGCCTTGCAGTGCTGTAAGTACAGTTTGATGGACTATTCTGGTCAGAGTAAAAAGACCTGAATGCAGTAAGAACTATGGACTTTGAAGTTTGGCTTATGAGGGTGAGAAAGAGCTTTACTTGGATTGGGCTTTAAGTTTGTGTGAGGCTTGCTGCTATGCCCATGTCCTGAGAAGTTTGCAGGGTTGCTTTGCATATAAATTAACTGGTGTGAGCAGAGGAATATGACACAGAAAAAAAGAAAATCTCTGGGTGAATTGCTGCACATTCAGCTGCAATTAAGAGAATACAACTTTGAGATTGGGCCAGCTGACCTGCATTGGAGTAACGTGAAGAATGTAGACTCTTTTGAAGGGGCCTGAATACTCAAGGAGTGTCCTGTTCTTCAGAGTCTGCTTAATTGTCCCCTGGATTAAAAAATTGTCACCCTACCTGGTATTGTGGAGTATAAAAAAATGCAAGAAAGAGGGTCATTGAGTTTGCAACATGGTCTTGTGTTTTGGAATTGGCTATGGGCACTGTGAAGCAGGATTGCTGGATGCCTGCATGGAGACCCCATAGGGCCATGAGAATGAACCATGGATTGCAGTGGAGAACCAGTGGAGATGCCTGAACCATGAGATGGCTGCTGAGGAAAGCTGCCGGCCCCGATGAAGTTTTCCAGGACCATGAGTAGCCTAGCTGAGTGGGGGAGGGCAGAATTGGAATGCCAGTGACTTGTTGCTGGTTAGAATTATCAGACTTAGATATTTGTCACTTGCTAGAGTTGCTGGATTTGGAGTTACAGTTTGATGTTTGTCCCTGTTCTTTTAAATCTTGTACTGGCTGAATGTTTCATTGCTATGTTCAGTACCATCTTCTGTAGTGTGAATGTTTATTCTGTGCCATTATGGGTTTGGGGGGAATTTTTTTGTTTTTTGTTTTTTTTTTTTTGGTATTTTGGATCATTTAAAACATCTTGGACTATGGGGATGTATGAACATCACTGGAATTGATAAATCCATGGGGACCTTTAAAAATAGATGAATGCATTGTATTTTACATCATGTATGGTTATCAGTTTATGGGGGCCAGGGATGGAATGTGATAGTTTGATTCAGGTGTTCCCCATAAACTTAAGTATTCTAAATACTAGATATGCAGATGATGGAGATTTGGGAATTAGCACCTCCTGGAGGGAGTGTATTATTGGGGGTGGGCTTATGGGTGTTATAGCCAGTTTCCCTATGCCAGTGTTTGGCATGCTCTCCTGTTGCTAGGTCCACCTGATGTTGGCCAGGGGGTGATGTTCACCCTCTGCTCATGCCATCATTTTTCCCTGCTATTGTGGAGCTTCTCCTTGAGCCTGTAAGCCAAAATAAACCTCTTATTTCCGCAAGCTGTTCTTGGTTAGGTGATTTCTACCAGCAATGAAAACTGGACTGCCACAATAATACTTTCTAATTATTTTTCAAGTAAAAATAATTGATGTTTAATGGATTAAAATTTGCCAACTAAGTTATAACATTACTTTCCCATATGATGAATTCAATTATAGGTTATGTTTTATGATTTACAACTAACAGGGTATTTAAAAAATATAACTTGCCTGGAGTGGTGGCACATGCTTTTAATCCCAGAACATGGGAGGCAGAGATAGGAGGATCGCCTTGAGTTCAAGGCCACCCTGAGACTATATAGTGAATTCCAGGTCAGCCTGAGCAAGAGTGAGACCTTTCCTCAAAAAACATATATGTATGTATATGTGTATATATATATATATATATATATATATATATATATATATATATACACACACACATACATACATACATACACATATATACATACATAAACATATACATATATGCATATATCTTGCACATTTTTGTTAACCATAGTATCCATTAAAACTGTATTTAAATAATTTAATGGAAATATCCTTTTGTCACTCAGGCTACAAAGATTAATGTTAGTATAAACATACTTCTAATTTAAAGTATTAACCATTTGAAAATATACATATGAATGTTATAACATGCACATTGTGGTTGTATAAATATTTGTTATGTTTTGTTTGCTGTTTTGTTTTTGAAACAGGGATCCCAGGCTGTCTACAAACTCTAGCCTCTCCTACATCAGTTTTATGCATACCACTATGTTCAGCTACATTTAGATATACATATACTATATTGTATGATTACCTAAGTATAGATATGGTATATGTGCAAGATAATGTGTTGGTAGAAGTAAGGAAACTATTCATTTAACATAATAGGACTAATATACAAACTGGACCTTTCCAGGAAGCAAAATAATATAAATTATATATTAAGTTTTATACTATGAAAAAGTAGAGCATTTTTACTGCAAAGTATTTAAAATCTAAGCAAACTAATCAAAAATGGAATAAGCAGGTCAAAGTGCATCAGAGAGACTGTCAACCAGCCTGAAGCAGTGGGGCATTGGGCAGACAACTCAGAAACAATGGAAGCTGGAATTCAATAATCAGGAAAACAATAATTTGGGCATTTTAAGAAAAATAAACCAAAGGTATTAACAGAGTTAATGGAAGAAATATAGGCAGGCCATGCCTTTAACTTAGTCTAAGTCAATTTGAATAAATAAGGAAGCAATAATAAATTACAGGATTTCTGGGGAGTCTTTTAAAACTTTTAAACAGTTTAAGAAGCCTAATGTATAATCTGTAATTGCTTCTTGCTCTAAGGCAACTTGCAGGTGGGAGATATTGGCTAAGAGCTTTGTAATAAGATTATCAAACTGAGAGAAAAAATCAATTTAAATAACAATTTATCTACTTTTGAAGAAAACAAAGATTAATTTCCTACATATTTAAATTTAGTATAAACTAATGGATATCTCTTTTGATAACAACCATCAGTAACTATACAAGTTACTACACAATGGATTCTTTTTTCTATGTCTTGCATGGTTTTATTACAATGTGACTTAATGAAAATGACAGTGCATGTTAATTACTATAATATTAATACATTACACAAGTAATGTTTACACTTTGAGTATGTGAATGTCCAGTGGAGACTGCCTGATTGGATAATTCATCTCTCTGGAGTGATGCGGGGCAACCAGGTTGCTGACATTCTGTGTTTCTTAATATTGCTTGTGATATTTGGTTAGGGAGAGGAATTCACACTGAGTTAGACAGAAATTGGGAAAGCTAATTGAGAATGTCTCTGGATCAAGTTTGAAATCAGGTTCTTTGACTAGAAACTAATTTGCCCGAAATAACTAAATATGTCTAGGAGATTTCTTAATTAGAGCACAAAGAGAAAACTATTTTTATATTCAGTTAACTATCATTTAATTTGTAAGACTTTGGTCTAACACTTTTGTTTACAATGTTGTATTGTATATTCTGATTTTAAGTTGTTAAGTATATAGTAAGGACTATGAAAATCCATGGCTTAGGGCTAGAGAGATAACTCAGCAGTAAAAGATGCTTATTGGGAAAGTCTCATGGACTAGGCGAGGTTCCCCAGTACATATGTTAAGCCAGATGCACAAAGAGGTACATGTATTTGGATCTGAGGTTTGTTTTCAGTGGCAAGAGGCCCTGGGGTGCCCGTTTTCTCTCTTCCTGTCTCTTCCCTCAGAAAATAAATAAATAAACTATTTTAAAAAATAAGAAAGTCAAGCTGGAGGGATTGCTTAGTGGTTAAGGCATTTATTTGCCCGCATAGCCAAAGGATCCAGGTTCAATTCCCCAGGGCCCACATTAGCCAGATGCACAAAGAGGGAGCTCATGTCTGGAGTTCATTTGCAGTTGCTGGAGACCTTGGTATGCCTATTATCTCTCTTCCTATTTATCTGTCAAATAAATAAATAAGTAAAAATAAAATAGTAAAAAAATCAGAAAATCCATAGCTTATGACCTGATATATTTTGATTTATTAAATTATTTTAATTGACAGGATTTTTCATTTAACTAGCAGTCAAATTTGTTCCATTTAGTGACTACTATTACCTTTACAATCCCATTATAAGATCTATTTTAATCATATTAAATTATATGGGGTTTTTTTGTTGTTTGTTTGGTTTGGTTTGGTTTGGTTTGGTTTGGCTTGGTTTGGTTTTTCAAGATAAGGTCTCACTCTAGCCCAGGCTGACCAGAAATGTGCTACGTGGTCTCAGGGTGGCCTTGAACTCACACAGTCCTTCTACCTCTGCCTCCTGTCAGTTGGCATTAAAGACATATGACACTATGCCCAGCAAATTATATGTTTTCCATTTTTATAATGCACACAACTGTATATAATAATCAATTTTTACAGAATTCCAAAGCTATTATATTAGTTTTGTTTGCCTCCCATAAACACCATAAAATAGACTTGTGGGACTAAATAATAGAACTTCATTTTGTCAAAATTATGATACATGAAAATCTAGAATGAAGATTAGGACCAATAAGATTTATGGTGAAGGCCCTCCTAATGATTTATCCAAAACTAGCTGCTTCCTTCCCAGGTTCTGAATATGTTCTCAAAAAGCCATCTAGAAAGGACAAAGGGAAGGTGTAACTCACACACAGATAACACTGAGGTTTAGGACATTCAGCATATGAATATTGAGGGCACAAATATTTAGTCCTGTTGGGTGCTGTAGCTGCTCTTTGACCATGAGAACTGAAGCTGTTTTTGGATCTCTGGGCACAGAGGCCTTATCATATGGCCTTGGAAAACAGTCTTCAGACACAGAGGCATTTCTAAAGCAGACTTTAGGCACTGTCTGGAAAGTTTTATTTTCTGTATATAAGCTTGTGCTTGCCTGAATAAATCTGAGACCTTGATCAGAATATAGACTTGGTCTCCTTCTTGGTGTCTCTTGCCTCCCATCCAGGTTAATTTCCCCTCGGGTCCTTGTTTAACTCCCTGCTGGCCGGGGCAAATGGTGTGCAAAGTGGGGCTTGAGGTACGAAATGTGACCTGGACGTCTCTTGAGTGGACGTCTGTCACCCCCATTGCATCGCCACCTCATCGGTGAGTGAAGATCTTCATACAGATCACTGCAGGAGTGCCCACCTGTGATACAGATCTGGAGAGGTACGAAAAGCAATGCAATTATGGGACATGCATTAAGTAAGCACAAATTGTTTGTTGAAGGGCTTAAAACTTCTCTCAAGACACGAGGAACACGGGTTAAGAAAAATAATTTAGTGAAATTCTCTGTCTTTTTAGAAGATGTCTGTCCCTGGTTGCCCCAGGAAGGAACTATAGATGAGAAGCAGTGGTGCCATGATGGTAACTGTCTAAATAACTACTACCGCTCTTATGGTCCTGAAAAGGTTCCAGTGCAGGCATTTTCTTATTGGAATCTCATAAATGATGTACTACAGGTTCACCACTATCACCCTGACGTTTCAAAAGTAGTTAAAGATAGTGAGAATTTCCTTAAAAATAAATTCACCGGTAGTCAGACCTCCCTCCCTAAGAATGAAGTCCCAGAGAATCCATACCCTGCCTGCACCGGCTCTCACTCAGTGCTGTGCTGAGGGCCAACAACCCGCCCCTTCTCTCCAGGCTCTAATTGTTCCTCTATTATCATTCCTATGCCAAAAAATGCTGATGATCTGCCACCTAATAACCCACCCCCACCTAGTAGCCCTCTCCCACAATCTATCCAGTTCTATCTAACTTAAAAACCACCGATCCTAAGATCCTAATGATGACTCCCTTTCCCCTGAGAAAGAGGCAAATAAAACTTAGGGAGAGGCTGAATTGCAGGATGAAGCTACTGAATATCATAACCCTGATTGCCCCCCAGGCACTTTTGGGCACACAGTCACCACCCTATAACATAGCACCCCCTTCTTCTGCCCTGGTGCTTGACACTTCCTCTGATCTAGAAGAAATACTAGGCAAGCCATTACTAAACTTTCCCGGGAGGCACAATCTCTTAAGATGGTCCTACGAACCAAAAAGGAAATGTCACAGCTGTTCAAGCAATTATGTGACCTTGATTTAGAAATATGCTCCCCCTCTACTCACCCTGTTCAGAAAACTAAAATCAAAAGTAAAACTCTCCACACCTTTCCTGTAACTTACTCCCAAGTTAAACCTATTGAAGGAAAAACTAATGAGCCTGAGTCGTAGGATCCAGACAGCCCAGAAGAGGGGGAGGGGGAAATCTGAAACAAAGGAAACTAGTGGGTCAGAAAGCACTGAGAATGAGGAAGGGGATGAAACTACTCATTAAAGCTCAGCGATATCACCATCTTAAGTTTAAACATATAAAAGAGTTAAAAAATGCAGTTACTTTGTATGGTCCTATTGCTCCTTTCACTCTCTTGCTGTTAGAATCTCTAAGTGAAGACTTACTTACTGCTAATGATTGGGTGATGTTAACTAAAGCTACTTTAACTAGAGGTGATTTTCTTCCATAGAAAGCTGATTATACTGAGAGGTGCCAGGATGCTGCACGCGGTAATTTGGCTGCTAGTGGTTCCTCCAAATCCTGGACACTAGATAAACTTCTGGGCAACTGTCCCTACGATACGAATGAAAAAGAAACCAAATTCCCTCCAGAATTACTTACACAAATTCAACATGCAGCTCTCAAAGCCTGGAAGAGCTTTCCCTCTAAAGGTCAGCTGTCACCTCTCTTGCTAAACTCAGACAGGGTCCACAAGAGCTTTATAGTGACTTTATCGGCCACCTTACAGAGGACGCTGAATGCCTCATGGGAAAGAGGAAAGAGATCATAATGAATTTGTTAGACATCTTGCCTTTGAGAACGCTAACTCAGCCTGCCAAGCAGCTATATGCCCCGATCTCCATGGCAAAAATATTTCTGACTTTATCAAACTCTGTGCTGATGTAGACCCTGCATCCCACAGCATTGGATTAGCCATAAGAGCAGCCTTTAAAGACTTTACCCAAGGTTACAAGCTCAAAACTTGTTTTAATTGCAAACAACCAGGTCATTTTTTTTCAGAGAATGCATGGCCCTTAAGGCTGAGTGGCCACTCCCATCCTCTCTGTGCCCAGAAAGTTCTCCCTCAAGGTATGGCTAATAGTCCAACTTCATGTCAGAAATTTGTGGCTAAAGCTTTAGCTTCTACAAGAAGCAAATTTCCTCAATTTTATATTATTCATTATATGGATGATATTTTATTAGCTGGAAAGAAAAAGACAGAAATCTGGTTACAAAAAACAAAAAAGGGAAAAATGATACAGGGATCAGCAACAAGATGGTTAAATCATAGTTTGTTTTTTTTTTTATTTTAAATGTTTTGCTTTTGGATGCAAAAGGGTCTTCTGCTGCTGACCACTTTTGGCATGCACAAACCAACACTAATTATGCTAAAGTAATGTGGAAAGATCTATTGACTAACAAATGGAGTAGACCCGACCCTGTATTAATATGGGGATGAGGATCTGTTTGTACTTTTTCACAGAAAGAAAATGGAGCCAGATGGTTGCCAGAACTTTTGGTGCAGCACGCAGGCCATGAGATCAAACAAGAGGACACTGCTGATCCTGATGATATGGAGTCATCTACATCTTGCTTACAGTGAATTTTACTGGACCTATGTTCCTGTCCTCCTATATTACATCCAGTGATTTGGGAGAAAAAAGAAATCATAATTCTAGTCAATAACACTTGGTTGCTAAGTACGCCATCTAGTAAAAATATAGAATTACATCAAATAATTATGAGTTCATATTCAGGGTGTGGTCTAGGGATTCCACTATGCTTTTCTAGGACTAGCATAGTGGGATGTTTTGAAATAAAGGAAAGAAACATTATTGTAAAGCATGTACAAGAGCATGTACAAGGTATAAAGAAGATAAAGCAGGTTCAAACAAGCAGAATTTCTATTTAGCATCCCTATGGAAATCAAGTTACAGGGGATAGTCCACCAGAGGACTTTATTCCCTGTGAAGAAAATACACCTTGGTTCAATAAATCTATACATTGGAGCAAATGTGTAGAGAAAAAATTTATTAGGGCTGGAGAGATGGCTTAGCGGTTAAGCGCTTGCCTGTGAAGCCTAAGGACCCCGGTTTGAGGCTCGGTTCCCCAGGTCCCATGTTAGCCAGATGCACAAGGGGGCGCATGCATCTGGAGTTCATTTGCAGAGGCTGGAAGCCCTGGCGCACCCATTCTCTCTCTCTCCCTCTATCTGTCTTTCTCTCTGTGTCTGTCGCTCTCAAATAAATAAATAAAAAATTTAAAAAAAATTTATTAGGTATAATGTATCTGGATCTACTAAATATGTTAAGGACTGGTCAGTCTCAGCAGACTCTATAGAGAGTAAAACTGAATGGGTTAATGATTGGGCCACTGGACTGTCCTCAGGATTGTGGTGGTCAGACAATGGACATCAGCAAACTTATGTGTGGAAAATTTCTGCTGCTATGGGAGGTATCAAGGTTACATTTGACAGCAATGATTCAAATACCCTTCCAAAGGGAACTGTTATGGTCTGTGTTACATCACCTTATGACCTGATGTTAGGGAATATAAATATTACCTGGTATCATGGGTCTGAAGAAACGTTTAATGTTACCTGTGATAATTGTGGTCTGTCCAATTGTATTTCTCATGATTATAGAACTGTAATGATTGTCAAACAACTTACATTTGTTATGATTCCTGTTAATCTTTCAAAGCCTTGGTATTCTGACAAGGGTATTCAAATTCTAGAGGAGGTTAAAAATAGTTTAAGTAGACAAAAGAGAGTTGTAGGTTTAGTTATTGCTGGGATTGTTGCATTCATTACATTATTAGCTTCTATTACTACTGCTGCTGTTGCTCTTACACAAGAAGTTCATACTGCACACTTTGTTAATAATCTAGCTAAAAATGTTTCTGTTGCTTTGGGAACTCAAGTTACCATAGACAAGAAGTTAGAAGAAAAAATAGATGCTTTATTTGATGTAGTGACCTATTTAGGAGAGCAAATTCAAGGAATGAAGATGAGAGCTCGATTGAAACACCATGCAGATTATCAATGGATCTACATCACCTCTAAAACTTACAATGCTAGTTATAAAGATTGGGTAAAGGTCAAAATGCACTTGGAAGGAATTTGGCACCATGATAACATATCATTAGATTTGGTTAATTTCCATTCCGAAATTTTAGCTATACAGAACAGTCATCTTGATTTTGATGCCACTAAAGCTGCTAATGATTTACTTGCTGCAATTAAGCCTGTGTTGCCTGGTTGGTACTCACTAAGTTCCTGGACAGGCAGCTTGGCAGCTGTGGGAGTTTACCTTCTGCTTCTCTTATGCCTATTGCCTATTTTTTTCAAGTGTCTAATCAAGTCTATTGTGAATGTTTGTGCAAGGTCCAAGCTATGCACTACAGAATACGTCCTTGACTACCCTCCTTTAGGAGCTGCATAGGATTCAGACCTATGCATATTGGCTCACAATAAAGTGAGTATGATATGGGCACCAACATGGGTGTGGGACAAAGCACCACAAGGGAAGGCCCATTTCTGACCACTTCTGAATTCCCTGAGAGAAAAACCTGATTTCCATGGAGGTTGGTACCACACTTATGAGCATATAGGCCCTGCCTCCCCTCCCCAAAAGGTACCAAGGGCCAAGATTGTGGGATGAAAAAATGACAGCCCACGGGAGGTCTCAGGTCAATACTCCCCCAGTTGGTTAAAGCCCACCGCTGAGTAGCGGGTCTCCCCATCTTTTGTATAAAAGAAGGGAGAAGATGTTGGGGGCTGTAGCTGCTCTTTGACCATGAGAACTGAAGCTGTTTTTGGATCTCTGGGCACATAGGCCTTATCATATGGCCTTGGAAAATAGTCTTCAGACACAGAGGCATTTTTGCAGCAGACTTTAGGCATGTAGGCACTGTCTGGAAAGTTTTATTTTCTGTATATAAGCTTGTGCTTGCCTGAATAAATCTGAGACCTTGATCAGAATATAGACTTGGTCTCCTTCTTGGTGTCTCTTGTCTCCCATCCAGGTTAATTTCCTCTCGGGGCCTTGGTTAACTCCCTGCTGGCTGGGGCACAGTCCATATCAGTCCTTCATTCATTCCAAATGTCCTTCTGAAATAACTATCAACACTCTATAAGAAATCCTTATAGGAAAAAAGATTCTATATCTTGTACATAGTGTAAATCAGTGGATATTCTCCAGTGATTACAGCAAATTGTTACCTTTAAACCTTCATAAAATTTATCTTAATTTTCACAAATTCTTATATACAAATATACAAATTCTCTCTTCACTTTCTTGGAGTCAACAATGTACTATGTCCAGTGAAAACTAAACTCATCGTTCTATTTACAATTTATGGTGTACAATATAGTGTACATTTTTTTTTTCTTTTTGGAAAAGTTGTTGAGAGGGATATCCCTCATAGGTTCTAAAACTCTTCCCTAAACATCATTTAATTACCTAGAGTGTTTTCTTTTTTTTCTCCCTTAACATTACTGCATTAGGCAAATGGTCTAAAACATAAATCTTAGGGCTGGGGAGATGGCTTAGTGGATAGAGTACTTGCTATGCAAGCATGAGTACCTACATTTACATCCCCAGCACCTACATAAATACTAAGTGGGTATGATGTTCATCTGTATGCCAGCATTTGGGAAGTGGATAAAGGGGAATCCCATGGCCAAACTATCTACCTAGATTCAGTAAGATCTGGCCTCAAATAGGAGACTCTGCCCTTGACTCTGTCAAATAAAGAAGACAGAAAAAAATACCTCTGGCCTAAATATATATATATATATTTATACATATATACAAGTATATATATGTATATGTATATATATATATATATCCCCCACATACACAAAGTAAATAAGTTCATCTCAGAAGTGAAGAGTTAGCAGAGACCAAAAATAAAAGGGAAGGCATAGGAGGGGGAAGTTTAATCCATAGGTATAATTTAATTCTTACACAGTAACAATAATCTCTAGTGATCTCTGCCACAGCAAAGTGCACATAATTAATGATAATTCCTGCTAATTGTAATTTTATCAAAATAGAAGTGAGGAATTTAAATTTATTACTAATAAGGATGGTAAAGCCTTATGGTGATTAATGATATAGTCTGCCTGACTTAGCCACTATCTAATGTATAAACAATACAACATATTTTCCTCTCAAATATGCACAAATAATACTGACAACATACAAGTCTAAATTTAGAAACTGGACTATTGACTACATGTGTTCAAATACTCTTACAAGTGAACAAATGTGAATGGTAGTAATTTATAGAACCAATACTAAAATAAAAAAGTATTCATCAGAAAACTTCCATTAAGAAACACATGTCAGTATTAGAAGGAAGTAAATGAAATATTTTAATATCTAATTTTTAATTAAAATTATAATACTTGACGTCTGGCACTATTGACATTCTGGTCATGTCTGTGTTCTGTAAGGGAGAGAGCGTTGATGGTGTTTATCCTAGATTCTGAAAACCGGAAAGTAAACCTTCACTTCCATGAGCTGCCTCTGGTTGTGTGACTATTCCAGCAACAAGAAGCTAACTATAACAATTAATGCACTGAACAAGGGAATATGTAGTTTTCAAGCTGTCTTCAAAACCCTCATAAAGAAAGTTTACAATAGTAGCATCAAGAATTAATGCTTGGCATATTTAAACTCATGTAATCAATACATCCATAGTTTTGATCCACAGAAAGACTTTCCCCAAATATTATTTTGTTAGTGATGTTAATTATTCATTCCCCTTGGCTGTCTTTAAGAAGAAAAAAGGAAGTGGCAGGGAAAATAACAAAGAAAAGAAAGTAAATGAAAAGAATATGAAGCGAATGTTTTCTATGAGTATTTCTTAAAGCTAAATTGGTTTCATTGGGAAATAAGATGAAGCTGTTTGTTCTTAACTAGAACCACTTTCTACTTTTAGATTTTAAATTGAGAATGATAGCCGCTCTCCTTGGCTCTACTGTCACCAGCCTCCCTGGCAAACATGTTGTGTGTGAGCATCTGGGAGGTTTGACCAGCTGAACATGTAGTCATTTAGCAGTGTTTTCTGGTGCTGTCGTAATTATTATGGATAGTGATATAAGATGTTATGGATGTTTTAGAAAAACCCTTTAGTAAATTGGGATCCACAGAACAGCATTTGTGCTTGCTAATTATGCCTTTAGGGATATCCAAGCACCAGTATTTAACTCTGTGGTTGAAAGCATAAACACCATTATTTAACATTTTCACAGATTTTTTTTTTTTTTTTCCAGGATGATGTTGCTATCTTTTGATCCATAAAAAGTATAGAAACATAGCCGGGCGTGGTGGCACACGCCTTTAATCCCAGCACTCGGGAGGCAGAGGTAGGAGAATTGCCATGAGTTCAAGGCCACCCTGAGATGACAGAGTTAATTCCAGGTCAGCCTGGCCCAGAGTGAGACCCTACCTCGAAAAACCAAAAAAAAAAAAAAAAAAAAAGTATAAAAACATGCGTATAATATATTTAAAGGGATTATTTCCATCTGGCATTCTATACTATATCTCAGAAATGTCTATAAAGGGCTGGAGGGATGGCTTGTCAGATAAGGTGCTAGCCTGCAAAGCCAAAGGACCCAGGTTCAATTCCCCAGGACCCACATAAGCCAGATGCACAAGGTAGCTCATGAGTCTGGAGTTCATAAGCAGTGGTTGAATGCCCTGACACGCCCATTTTCTCTCTCTCCCTCTCTCTCTCTTTTTCAAATTAATAAAATAAAAATTAAAGAAAAGAAATGTCTATGAAGTATACTAGTGGAAATTTACTTATGGAAAGTTGTAACAGTTACCTTCTCATTGCTGGGACAAAACACTCAACATAAGGCAGTATGAAAAGAAATTATTTCAAAGGTGGCTTGGCTAAAGTGCGAGGGGTAGTTTATCTCCTCAGGTCTCACTACCTTCTGAAAAAGAAGAACATATTCCCCAATAGAGAGGGAAGTCATCATAGTCTATTTAGGATAACGATTATTAATTTAGAACGAATTTAATGTATGTAGCCCCTCTTTTAGCCAAAGACTAGTGAGAGCTTGACAATAGAGAGCATAATGTTTCTTTCCATAGAATTCTGATTGGGTTCCCAATTCCAGATATGGGTTCCTTTACATTGAGAAGTTCTCTTCGACAATCAGAAAGCTGTTTGTTACCTACAAAGGCTATGTGCCACTATTATACTGGTGTGTACATCCTGTCAGGGTGTTTGTTTCTGAGTAGCTTGGAGCTCTGGTTGCTCAGACCATTGTTGACCACTTTTCCCCAGTAGCTCATGTAGCACTTTTCAGAACTAGATAGGATAACTCTCTGGGGACTAGCACTCTTCAAGATTCTGGCAAGACCTCTCCATGTTGTGTATCAGCAGCACATGGCATCTTCAGCCTGGCGTCTTATCTTTTTCCTCAGAAGGGTTATCAAGTGCTTTGACAGAAACCTGTCTTGTGTTGGGGACTTCATAGGTCTCTCTGACCAACAGCTCATTGTGGGTAGCAACCAATTTCTGGTACTGGGAACTACAGGGCAGGACAAAATAATAAGCTTAGGCTTTATCTAGCCCTATCCAGTGCCCTTCTTTTCAGGTGCTACCCCCTTACTTTTGTTGAGGGTTATTTCAATGAGTCTATCTCCAAGGGTAAAGGTTTCTACGGTACCAGTTCATTTTGGATTTAGTTTTGTGTTTGTTTTTCCCCACCATTCTCTCACCCAAACACTTCCAGAGTAATTGGGTAGAGGAGCAAAAGTTCTGTTTCCATGGTGAACATGATAATCAGAACCTTGGTGAAGGAGACAGACCCTGAGGATAGTCAACATTTACCAAAGAAGAGATAAAGAGACTTCTAAGAGCTCATCACTGAAGTAGACTTATAAGTCACCCACCATGGTCCAGGGAATTTGGTGGAAGAGGAGGCAGAAAATTTTAAGAGCCACATGTTGAGACATCATGCCCAGAAACATTCCCTCTCCCATCCCGAATAAAAACAAAACCTGATTGCTGCTCCCACAATGCATAACCCACAACCCCAAGGGGAATACCTGCAACTCCACTGAGAAGAGTCCCCAGCAGAATGGGGCCAGAGACAAGGAAAAAGTGGGTATCAACACATGATGTATTCACACAAAATATATTGTTGATGATAATAATAATAATAATAATAATAATAATAATAATAATAAAAAAAATCAGTTAATTAAAAAGAACTGAGTTTTAAAAAGGAAAGGATTTTTCTTTCAATTTCAACTTTATCATGGCAGAGAAGGCATGGCATGAGCAAACATGCAGGTATCATGTTTTGTCACATCAGCAGGGAAGCAGCAGCAAAAGTGAGTTCATGAGTAGCCACTGGAACTGGATTAATAAACCTGAAGGCCTGTCCCCAGTGACATGCCTCCTGCAGCAAGGCTCCACTTCCTCAAAGCTGGCTTTATTTCCCCCTTGGATAAAAAATTTGGTAGCTTACCTAGTCTTATAGTAGCATAACACATGTTTAAAATAGAGAGTCAACGGATTTAAATTGTGATTTGTTATTTTAGGAAATGGCCACTAGGTGATGAGAGGCAGAGTAGTTGTGTGGAGACCCAATGGACCTATGAGGATGAACTCTGGGTTGCTGTGGAGATGCCTAGGGATGCTTGGATTGTAGGAAGGCTGGCAAGGAGAATTGTCGCTGGGTTGTGTGTAGCTCAGCTAGAGAAGTCGAATTGGAACCCCAGAGATTTTATCACTGGTTATACATGTTGGACTTGGAAACCCAGTATTTGATGTTTGCCCTGTGTTTTAAATCTTACATTGGTTCAGTCTTTTCTTGCATTGCCTTCTTTTGCAGTGTGAATTTTTACTCTGTGCAGTTATGTGCTTTTAGCTTTATAGGATCACAGTTAAAAGACCTTTTCCCTTCCATCATATAACTTCCCCTTGATATCATAAGACAAAACAAACTCTTCTCTCCCAGGAAGTTGCTTTTGGTTGTGTGCTTTGTCCCAGAAATGGGAAGGTAACTGCAAAAATTGTCATTTGTTTCCTTGATGGCAACCATCCTGACTGTGGTAAGACAAAATCTCAAAGCAGTGTTTTTTTTTTTTTTTCCCCTTTTTCTTTCTTTAAAGATACTTAAAAAAAAAAAAATAGTTTGCAAAGGTGAGGGAGGGTTGTGGGCCCCAGGGCCTCTTGCCACTAAAGATGTACTTCTGATATGTGAACTACTTGGTACATCTGGTTTTTCAAGAATACTGGGGAATTGAACTTAGGCTGTCAGGCTTTGCAAGCAAGCACATTTAACCATTGAGCCATCACCCCACCCTCTCAAAGTAGGTTTTTTTAAATTTATTTATTTATTTATTTAATTGAGAGTGACAGACACAGAGAGAAAGACAGAGGGAGAGAGAGAATGGGCGCGCCAGGGCTTCCAGCCTCTGCAAACGAACTCCAGACACGTGCGCCCCCTTGTGCATCTGGCTAACGTGGGACCTGGGGAACCGAGCCTCGAACTGGGGTCCTTAGGCTTCACAGGCAAGCGCTTAACCGCTAAGCCATCTCTCCAGCCCTCAAAGTAGTTTTAATTTGCATTTTTCTTATGGCCAAGGATATTGAACATTCTGTAAAATGCCTTTCATTGTGGAGTCTTCTTTCCAGCTCCATTTTTTTTTAACTTTTTTTTTTTTTTTTTTTTTTTACATAGCCCATTTTGTTTGTTTTCTTGTTTAATTTTTGAGCTGTTTGTATATTCTGGATATTAATTCCCAGATGCATGGCTGACATGCACTTTCTCCCATTCTCTAGGAAAATTGCTTCTTTTGATGTATATAAGGTTTGCAATCTCATGTAGGTCAGTTGATTGTTGGTCTGAGTGTCTTGAGCGTCTGACTTCCTATTCAAGATGTTTTGTTCCTAAGCCTATATCAGAAAGTACTTCCTAGTTTTCCTTTCAGTTTTTATATTCATGTTTGTTACATGTTAGCTATACAGCAATTTTCTGAGAACTGAACATTTCATCCTAGAGGGGATCTCCTCAATTCTCAGGAAGTTCTGAATGTTGTTGAAGCTTAGGAATTTCCCGAAGCTTAGAAGACTCATGAAGCCTCTCACAGAGTTGTTGTAAGGAGTAAGAACTGCTTGTGAACCTTGCTGCGCCCTCGCGAGCCGAGCGCATTCTCCTCGTACAGCCTCCAGAGCCGCGCGGCACCCCGATGGAGCGGACTTGGACAGAGCTGATGGTGGCCAGGATGGGGCTGGGCCTGCTGCTTCTGGCTCTGCTCCTACCCACGCAGATTTATTCCAACCAAACAGCTATTGTACCAGTTTCAAATAACTCCTCCCAGCATGCGTCTGCTGCCCCGAGTCCAACTAATGCCACCAGCACAGGAAATTACAGTGCCCTGCAATCAGCAGCTGGTCTCCTTGCCATCTGGCTCTCTCTTCTACAACTCTACTGTTAGAGAGACTCAGGCCAAGAAACGTCTCTACTTCCCCATCTTCTAACCCCAACCCGAATGGCAACTGCAAGTCCAACGTGGCAAGGAAGAAACAGGTCTGCATCACACCGACTGATTCCACACCGTAGTGCATTCTGCAGAGAACACTGAGATTCCAAATTTGAGTTTTTGGTTTGAAGGACATGTGGAAGGGGTTGACAGAGGCTGAATGCCAACGTGAAATCCACTAGAGTTCTATGCACAAGATGCAGAGAGATACCATTCAAAATTAAGACGGGATTGGCTTGGGTGTGGCTTAAGAAATATGGACCCTTTAAAACTCTACTTTGAAATCAGGAATAGGTTTTTATCTAGAGAGAAGGATGGGGCGTGGAACAGAGATTCAGTTTTCATTTGGTTCATTCACATCTCTAAGGCCATGAAACAGTTAGGCAATATTACAAGCTTCCATGATTCTATTTATATGTGTACAATTGAAGGAATGACCAGGTGTTAGCTGTGAGTCCTTACTGTACCATTGCAGCATTGTTAATTTAATATGATAAAACTAGATAAAGTTTCATTGTTCAACTATTTCTGTTCTCTTTGGAAATGAACTGTGTCCCCACCTCCCTCTTCTTTGAGATTTGACATTTCTGTAGCAATTGACATGTGTCAGGCAGTGGTGGATTGGAATCCACACAAATGGTAGGTGGGCCTCCCCATCACTTGTAATCACTCCACAGGAGGCCCAGGTTCATTTAGTCAATAGATTTCAGAGAGCAGAACTGAATTGATCCCAACTAATTTCAAACTGCTGCTTTTATTTCTGCATATGTTGAGTACTTTTCACAATTTAAAGTATGGACTACAGTGTAAGTAAAAATCACAGATCTTGAAATTTGAAAGGCAAAGATGTGAAGGAGCCAAAACTTAAAAAAAAAAAAAAAAGTTAAGTGAAGGTTGGAAGCTAATTTGCATTAAATTCACAGAATTTTTATACTCTTTCTGTAAATACTTTTCCTAATGAAAAAAAAAAAAACAACAACAAAATAATGGATCAGAATAGCCACATTTGGAATACTTAATATTTTTAGGTAGTTTGAACTTGGTCCTAAGCCTAAAAATGGGCTTGATTTCCCCAGTCGATTTTTTTTTTTTCCTCCCAACTTTCTTGATACACAGAAATCTTTTAAAATAGTCATTCCCAGAAACAGCTCTTTTGTTCGCATGGTCACACACTGATGCTTATATGTTCCAGAATCTAATACGGCCACAGTAGTATTGATAACCAGAGTTAGTTCTTCCATCCTAGGAACCTCCATGAGAATGATCTGAAGTACTGTGTGTGAATGAATGCTCCCTCTTGCCTCACACCTGATGGCTGCACATCTATTTGGACTGTATATTATGTTTGTGTATTTATGCTTTGATTCATAGTAACTTCTCATGTTATGGAATTGATTTGCATTGAACACAAACTGTAAATAAAAGAAATAAATGGCAAATAAAAAAAAAAAAAAGAACTTCTTGAGAAACAAAACTCTCCTACCAGCCAAGCTCCAGGGATGCACCTTCTCTGAGGCATTGCCTAGGCCATGCCAGGCTTTTTGGTGATGCCACTGACTTGAAGTCATCCGTGATCCTTTATGTACCCCCTCATCTAGACTGCTTTAAACAACCCCTGACTTTATAGGCATTTCGTTCTTCCATACATGTTTAAAGATTGTTATCTCTCTTATTTTTTTTTGTGAAAAGATGGTAATCGAATTTTGATTAGAATGGTATTAAATCTATACTTACTTCTACCTGTTTTTGTATCCTGTCCCTCTGATGCTACTTACCTTCTCTTTATCTTTGTTTGTTCACCCACAAAATGAAAAATAACAGTCTCTAAGGACAGTTGAAGAAAAGTTAAGCTATTAGAAACATAGTGACAGGCCAAAGCTTTGTAACAATTCACTTCATGTCAGCTTCCATTCTTAGTATCTTTGTCATCATTCTGTGTAATGTGGCCCTTAAGTGCTATGTCAGAACAAAGAAATGGAGAAAAAAAATGCAAGAAGTTAAGATTTATGGTACTACTGTCTTATTGACAGGTCACTGTATTCTTTTGACTTTATGAAATGGTGTGTGTGTGTGTGTGTGTGTGTGTGTGTGTGTTTCATGTCTGCCAGAGTAGTATATGTATCCATTATTAAAGATGGAATGGTTTTCCCTAGGGAGGTTCAAACCAATGTTCATTCACCCCAGATAAAGATGAAGCTCACCCCAGATAGGGATAGGGCACAGACAACAGATCAAAGCATGGTTGCACCACAATCCAGTTTGGTGAACCAGTGAATTTATTGGGGTCACTTTCAAGAGCCTGGGTGACTTGAAAGCAGTTTCAAGACCGAAAAGGCCACCGTGGCATAAGTGAGGATTCAGGTATGCTGCATCCCTGGAGATGTCTACAGAACTGCTAGGCAGTTCCCTTGGTCAGTCTCTTCTCCAGCAGTTCTTTATTCTTTAACCTTGGGGAAGAGTTTGTGACCTTTTTTTCTTTTTTCATTTATTAAGTAGAAGTTTTGTATGTGCACATCATATGCTGGCACCCTCATTTCTGTTCTTCTTGCCCCACTCCACTGAGGGCCCTCTTTAGTGGGATTGCTGGTGTTCAGCACGGAGCTGTGGGTTATGAGATGTGAGAGCAGTAGACTTGATATTCCCTCCTGCACTGTGGCTCTTACCGTCTTTCTGCCTCCTCTTCCACAAAATTCCTTGAGCCTTGGTGGAAGTGGTTTAAAGTCTACTTTAGTGTTGATCTCTCAGCAGCTTCTGGAGTGACCTTTTAAAGTCTCAACTTTATAATACTTTTTTTTTTTTTTTTTTTTTTTTTTGGTTTTTCGAGGTAGGGTCTCACTCTAGCCCAGGCTGACCTGGAATTCAATATGTAGTCTCAGGGTGGCCTCGAACTCACGGCAATCCTCCTACCCCTGCCTCCCGAGTGCTGGGATTAAAGGCTTGCGCCACCATGCCCGGCTTATAATACTTTTTTTTTAAAAAAAAACTTTCTAAGCCTTCTTCCTGGAGAGAAAGTTTCAATCCAGTACTTTAATTCAGAAGAAATTGCTACAAAACACTCTAGCCCTTCCTCCTGCTCTTCTGTTCTTTTTTTGTCTATCTGCCTTCAGCCTTGAGGAAATGAGATAGATGTCAGTCTATGGCTAATCATTGTGCCACTGTGCCTCAGTAACAGTCTCAGGAACTTAACTAGTTGAGTCTCTGTGGTACCAATCAATGGGTCTTGAATCCAATCACACTATTTTGATTATTTTCAATTATTCTTTCTCCAGTGGAGACTGTTATTTATTTATTTATTTATTTTGAATTAATTCTTTTCTCTGTTTATTTGCTTGTGCACACTCCTGTCAATATAGATATTATATTATTATATATAATATTATTATATACTATATTATTCTAACATTAAAGTTATTATTCAATATTTTCATTCACTGCAGAATATTTCCTTGACAAAATATGAACTTGCATAATATGTACATTTCAATTAATAAATTGGGGCTTTGTGAGAGAGAAGGATTTTTGATTTTTGCTTTGATGATTCTGCCAAAATTCTCTAAGAGCTTAGCTTTAGCATTCTTCAGTATCTAACACACCTTCCGAGGGTGTGAGCCCCTCCCAGAACTCATTTTCCCACTCTTCCTCCATAAAAAAAATTATGTCTTAGGTAGCTCTTAGTACTTTTTATGCAAGGAAACATTTAGATATTTTTTTTTAATTTTCTTTTTTTTAAATTATTTATTTATTTATTTGAGAGCGACAGACACAGAGAGAAAGACAGATAGAGGGAGAGAGAGAATGGGCGCGCCAGGGCTTCCAGCCTCTGCAAACGAACTCCAGATGCGTGCGCCCCCTTGTGCATCTGGCTAACGTGGGACCTGGGGAACCGAGCCTCGAACCGGGGTCCTTAGGCTTCACAGGCAAGCGCTTAACTGCTAAGCCATCTCTCCAGCCCTAGTTATTTTTTTTATGTGTATTATGCTATTACTGCCCCTAAGTATCACCATCTCTTTTGTTCATTAAATCTATTTTTGATTGTCTAAGACAGACTGATTTTGGGGTGGCTCTGCCTGTTTAGAATGCTTAATTATACTTGAATTATTGTTAGTAATGATTTTTAGCTTTTATCTATTTCACAGTTATAGAAAAGGATGGCTTGCTTTTCCTCATTTATAATATTAGCAAGATGTGTCTTCTTTCTGCCAATTAACTATTTTTATAAGTATATGTTACTGAAATTGATGTAATATATTTAAAGAAGATAAATCTAATGAAGCAATAAATGTGGAAGTAATTGTGAAAATATTGTGACCATATTTCGGTAATTTTTACAAACTTTGGCATTTAGCAAGCACTGATGCTTGCACAACATTAGTGAGAGCAGGTGTCTTCAGATATTTTTTTGTCAGTGTGACACCATACTGAAGTTGACATAAATTAAAATGTCTAATAAGTTAATTATAAAACTTATGAAAGATATTATATTATTTACAATACTAAGAATCAAACTATAAAATTATGTTAAACTATTGTGTAGGAACTAAATTAATACTATAAGAATAGGTTACAATTAAGAACATAAATTTATAAAAGAAAATCTAATATAAACCTGATGTAATTTTAAAGATCTATAGACAACAATTACTATTTCTGCTTTTAAGTCTATCAATATTTGTAAAATAATTCTTAAACACTTGTGCATGCAATATTTTCTCAACATTGAAGTGAATATCATTAACCTATAAAAGGAAGAGAGATTCAACCACATATTAAATATTGGAATTTTAGTTTCTAGAAAGAATATGCCATTTTTTTAAAACAAGTATATTTTATTTATTTATTTGAGCAAGAGAGAGAGAATGAGAGAGAAAGTAGGCATACCAGGGCCTCCAGCCGCTGCAAATGACCTCCAAATGCATGCACCTCTTTGTGCATCTGGCTTATGTGGGTCCTGGAGAGCGTAATTAAGATCAGGATCCTTTGGCTTTGCAGGCAAATGCCTTACCCACTAAGCAATCTCTCCAGCATGAATATGCCACTTAAAAAAAATATATATATATATATATGTTTACTTGAGAGAGAGGACAGAGAGAGGGAAGGTGGACATGCCAGGCCTCTAGCCACTGTAAACAAACTCGAGACCCATGTAACCTCTTGTGCATTTGGCTTTATGTGGATACTGGGTAATCGAACCTGCATCCTCTACCTTTGCCAGCAAGTGACATAGCTGCTTTGCCATCTCTCTAGCCTGAATGTGCCACTTTTAAATGGGAACCCTCAGAGTTATCAAAATATTCTGATTTCTTCTGACAATCAAATTTTGCAGTAGCATGTTTTGATTTCCAGAATGTCAATTTCTAAGTTTTGAGAAATACTAGAAAATTAAATACATGTATTCTGGTGAGATATGTCTTTGGTAGTAGTAAGGTATTTTTTTAAATAAAAACTAATTCAATTGGTTTGAGGGAAGGCATTGAAATAGACTTAAGCAGTACTTTTAGACAACTTGAGAACTTTTTTTTTTTTTTTTTTTTTTTTTTTACTCTTTAAGTGAAATTAAGAAACCAGTATTTTCTCTAGAGGAAAATTCACTCCGTACTTGAAGAATCATACAACATAAACATTAAACTCAGACAGTGGCCACACAAGAGGTGTTACTCCGCTACCATGCTTCTCTTCCCTTTATAGACTAAATGTCACTCTCAGTTGTTTCAGAGAAAAATTGTATCGGACATTTACATAGCTAAGGAATTCTAGTGAACTATATTTGTTTACTACTAATATTTTTGTTCTTTTCTTGAGGGACGGTCTTGGTCTAGCCCAGGCTGACCTGTGAAAGTGAGTGACTTCAGTTTCCACAGAATTGACAAACACAGAGCAAACTATTAACTGGGTATTTGAAATATTCTCTATAAATTCTAAAAGCAAACTTTAATCTTGTTACCAAGATTAAGAAGGAAGGCAGTGAAGCTACCCTGAGACTACATACTGAATTCCAGGTTAGCCTGGGCTGGAGTGAGAACCTACCTCAAAAAAAAACAAAACAACAACAAAAAAAAAAAACAAGGAAGGCACAGGCTCAGTCAGTCATACAGCGCTTGCCTGTCATGTGTGAGGATCTGGGTTCGCTCCTCACCAGCAACTTGCACGTATATGTTCACATGTGAGTTATATTTTCAACCCTTCTGTAAGCCATGGGAAAACCCAGAAGGAAGTAGAGTCTAAGATAAAATAAATTGATGTGACAAGAACATCTTTCTTTGTGAGTTGGTGCTATGGAGATTAGGCTTCTAACCTGAAACAGAGATTGGAAGACAGTAGCTCATTCTTGTTTGAATATGTTAGAATCATTCCATTATTGTAGGAGTCATTTCCTTTTAAAAATGACTATTTGAGCATGTTTGCTTCCGTCTTTCCACCTCCTACCTTCTGTCTGCTGTCATGGGATGATCTCCCAGGAAACTGCTCACTCAGTGTCAGACATACAAACTTTAAAATGTGAAAAATAAATTGATTTTATAAACTACCCAATTTTAGGAATTTGTTTGCAACAACACAAAATGACCTAAGGCAGCATTCTAGTTTTGCTACTGGCTTCATTCGAAAGGGTTGGCACTGAGGTCCTTAACAAAGACTTTCTGGGTGAAAACTTACAAGAAAGTAGCAGAAGATTTACATCTCCATGAGGCAAGGGAAAAATTTACAACTGTAAGTTTTCTAAAGTAAATTTTCTAAGAAAAGAGATACCAGCAGTTCTAGTCAGGAATAAATCTGTCTCAAATTGTGTCTGCATCAGGGGAATGTTAAGTCATCTTGTTCATTTTCAGTAATTGTCTTTCACTTTACTTTTAACAATGCATTTATATCTCTGCTCCACAAAACTGTGTCTGACAATATGTGTTTTAATGATTTCCATGGAGTAATACTTTACAGAATTTTGTTCTTGTTCCTACTCAATATTTATTCATTGTTTTTTTTTTTAATTTGTTTACATTTATTTATTTATTTGCAAGGAGAGAGAGACGGAGAAAGGGAGAGAATGAGAGCACCAGGGCCTCCAGCTGCTGCAAGCAAACTCCAGAACCATGGACCAGCCACGTGCCATACATGGGCCACCTTGTGCTCCTGGATTATGTGAGTCCTGGGGAATTGAACCTGGCTTGCTAAGCTTTACAGATAAACACTTTAAGTGCTGAGCCATTTCCCCAGCCCTATTTAATATTTGTGAGTTATGTCAATTAAAGTAATGCTGGCAGGCACTGGCAATGATCAGAAATCATAACATAAACTGAGGTTTGAAAATTCCTTGTGCATTGAAACTTTCTGTTTTGCTAACTTTCATAACCTTTATGCCACCAACTAGGAAACCATGTGCTAGCCTATTGGTGTAACAGCATACGACATGGGACGAAGTTGATCTACCCTAATATAGGAGCTCTAGATTGCTTTTTTAAAATTTTATTTATTTATTTATTTGAGACAGAGCAAGAGGGAGGGAGAGAGAGGGGTGGGGGAAAGAGAGAGAAAGAGTGAGAATGGGAGCGCCAGGGCCTCTAACCACTGCAAGGGACCTCCAGATGCATGTGCTACCATCTGCATCTGGCTTACGTGGGACCTAGAGAATCCAACCTGGATCCTTAGGCTTTGCAGGCATGTGCCTTAACCACTGAGCCATTTCTCTAGCCTGGAGTTCTAGATTTTAATTAAGAGCTTAGATCTTAATAGTGAAGCACATGTGACGTATCCAAACAGGGGAACTCTAGCCCTCCAGCTGTGTTGGTTACAACCTGGGTGTTGCAGTCAGTTTCACATTGCTGGTAGAAATCACCAACCAAGAGAAGCTTGTGGGAAAAAAAGGCTTATTTTGGCTTACAGGCTTGAGGTGAAGCTCCACAATGTCAGGAAAAATGATGGCATGAGCAGGGGATGGACATCACCCTCTGGCTAACATAAGGTGAACAACGGAAACAGCAAAGTGTGCCAAACACTGCCATGGAGAAACTGGCTATAACACCCATAAGCCCACGCCCAACAACACACTTCTCCAGGAGGTGTTAATTTCCAAATGTCCATCTGCTAGGAACCTAGCACTCAGACCACCTAAATTTATGGGGGACACCTGAATCAAACCACCACATTCCACCCCTGGCCACCCATAAACTACATGATGTAAAATATAATGCATTCAGTCCAACTTTAAAAATCCCCATAGTTTTTATCAATCCCAATGATGTTAAAACATCCCCATAGTCCAAGATCTTTTAACTAAGTCATAATACCAAAAAATAAAAAAAAAACATAATGGCACAGAATAAATATTCCCACTGCAAAGATGGCATTGGGCATAGCACAGGAATATTCAGCCAATGTAAGAGTTAAAACAACCAGGGCAAACATCAAACAATGTTGCTGCAAAGTCCAACAACTCCAGCCAGTGACAAATATCCAAGTCTGATAATTCTAACCAGTAACAAGTCTCTAAAGTTCCAATTCTGCCCCTCCAGCTAGGCTACTCACACTCCTGGAAAACTTCATCAGGGCCATCAGCTTTCCTTTGCAGCCATCTCATGGTCCTGGAATTTCCACTGGATCTTCACTATAATCCATTTCATCCTCATGGCTCCATTGGGTCTCTATGCAGGGAATCCTGTTTCAAACTGCCCATGGCCATTTCCAAAACACAAGACTGTGTTGCAAACTCAATGACTCTCTCTTTCTTGCATTTCTTATACTCCGTAATACCAGGTGAGGTGCCGATTTGTTAATCCAGGGGGAATAAAGCAGATTTTGAAGAACAGGGCACTCCTTGAGCACAGAAATAAATATGGACAGTGGAGGCTCAGTTTATGAGGTTTCAAAGGATAAAAAGGACTTTCTTAGGAACTTAGCTAGAGGAAGTTCATGTGATATTCTGGCTACAATCTGCCTATATCCTGAGAACATTAGAGAAGTTTTTGTTGTTGTTGTTGTTGTTTTGTTTTGTTTTTCGAGGTAGGGTCTCACTCTAGTCCAGGCTGACCTGGAACTCACTATGTAGTCTCAGGGTGGCCTTGAACTCACTGCAATCCTCCTCCCTCTGCCTCCCTAGTGCTGGGATTAAAGGAGTGCACCACTATGCCTGGCTGAAAAGTTAATTTTTTATCCCTCTTCAAGGTAGGTTCTCTTTCTAGTCCAGGAATTAATTATGTAGTCTCTGTCGGGGCTCACAATCTTAGCAATTTTCCTACCTAGGCCTCTGGCATGCTGAGTTTAAAAGCTTGAACCGCCCTGCCCAGGAAGAAAAGTTAAATTTAATACTGACATAGTCATGAAAGGGTATGTTCGGTGAAGTAATGTAGAAAGTAAAAGAATGGGAGAAATGTGAAGATTGGAGCAAGGAAAATGTTACAAGTTTATATCCCAGGCAAAGAGGTTGCAGCCACTTCAGCAGCCACTTCAGCTGAAATTTTTTATGAGATTGTCACCATTCTCGACAAGCCTGTGGCTCTGCATTTGGGCTACTGGAAGATTACTGGTTCTTTTTGAAAGGAGAGGGCCTTAGAAAAGATACTGCTGGAGTTTACTGCTCCTCAAGACCAATCTCCATCCAACCAGGATTAAGAAATTTGGTAGCCCACCTGTTATTGTTGTTTTTTTTTTTAATTTTTTATTTATTTATTTGAGAGCGACAGACACAGAGAGAAAGACAGAGGGAGAGAGAGAGAATGGGCGCGCCAGGGCTTCCAGCCTCTGCAAACGAACTCCAGACGCGTGCGCCCCCTTGTGCATCTGGCTAACGTGGGACCTGGGGAACCGAGCCTCGTACTGGGGTCCTTAGGCTTCACAGGCAAGCGCTTAACCGCTAAGCCATCTCTCCAGCCTTGTTATTGGTTTTTGTACTATTAAATTGCCAGAAATAGGGTCAATGAGTGTAAGCAGGGTTTCTGTAAAGACTTAGGACAGACAATGTGAGGTAGTCCAGGTTCACATTAAATTCATTCAAATATTTCAGTGTATTATTATTTTATTTATTATTTATTTAGTTATATTTATTTATTATTTATTATTTTATTTTATTTATTAGTGATGTACATATTCTGTGTAAACAGCCATGTTGTACAATCATTAGCCTCCTCCCTGCCCTGCTCCCTCTGAAGGAACCATCCTAGTTGGGGATTGTGGGTCCTGCATTATGGGGGTAGTCATCAGATATAGGGAAGAGGCAAGGTCTCTGTGCATAATATCCTAATTTGTGGCTCTAACAATATGTCCACTCCTCTTCTGTGAGTTTCTCTGATCCATGGTGAGTTCATCTTAGATCTACTTCAGTGATGAGATCTTGGGAACCACTGTGCTTTTAGATATCTGGTTTGGTAGGAGTTGAATGTTCTCTGTGTCTACCTCCTTCACCCTTGTGCTGGTACCAGGTTCAGTAAAGTAAAAACAAACAAACAAACAAAAAAAAAGGTGGGGTCTGGAGAGGTGGCTTAGTGGTTAAGTGCTCACCTGTGAAGCCTAAGGATACTGGTGGGAGGCTTGATTCCCCAGGACCCATGTTAGCCAGATGCACAAGGGGGTACACGTGTCTGGAGTTCATTTGCAGTGGCTGGAGGCCCTGGTGTGCCCATTCTCACTTCCTCTCTCTCTCTCTCTGTTGCTCTCAAATAAATAAATAAATAAATAAAAATAAACAAAAATATTTTTAAAAAATCTTGCTCATTTCCCCAGTTACTCTATGGTTTCAGCTGGGGCCCTGGTGAGGAGCGATAGGCTAAATCTCCTCAAGTTCTGCACCCATCTGAAAAAGAGAAGCAAATTCTCCAACAGAGAATGAAGTCAGCACCACATAAATAGGATAACCATTATTATTTTGGAGGGAATTTAATTACTTTTGGTAATATTGCTACTTTCAGATTGTAAATTCTGTCTATCCAGAGCGTGGGAGGTCTTTCCATTTTCTCACGTCCTCCTCAATTTCTTATTAGAGTGTTTTTATGTTTTCTTTTTGTAGGTCTTTCACATCCTTGGTTAATGTTATCCCAAAGTATTTTATTTGTTCTTATTGAAAATGAGACATTGTCTCTAATTTCTTTCTCTGTAACACTGTCTTTTGTTTTGTTTTGTTTTGTTTTGTTTTGTTTTTCAAGGTAGGGTTTCACTCTAGCTCGGGCTGACCTGGAATTCACTAAATATTGTCAGGGTAGCCTCGAACTCATAGCAATTCTCTAACCTCTGCCACTCAAGTGCTGAGACTAAAGGCATGTGCCACCATGCCCAGCTTGTAACATTGACTTTTGCATATAGAAAGGCAACTGAAATTTGTGCATTGATTTTGTATCCTACTTTGCTGAAGGAGTTAATCACCTTTAAGAGTTGTGAGATGGAGGTTCTTGGGTCACTTATGTATAGAATCATGACATCTGCTAATAGGGCTAACTTAACTTTTTCTTTCCAAATTGTATCCCTTTTATTTCTTTTTCATCTCTTATTGCTTGTGCTAGGACTTCCAGTACTATGTTGAAGAGCAGAGGTGAGAGTGGATACTCCTGTCATGTTCCTGATCTCAATGGAAATTTCTTCAGTCTCTCCCGATTAAGTATTCTTTGGGCTTTAGGATCTTTATATACAGCCTTTATTATGTTGAGATATAAGCCATCAATGCATATTCTCTCCAATTTTTTGATGATGAAGTGATGTTGTATTTTGTCAGTGGCCTTTGCTGCATCTATTGAAATGATCATGTGTTTTTCATGTTTAAGGTTATTTATGTGGTGTATTAATTGATAGATTTCCATATAGCAAACCATCCCTGCATTCCTGGGATGAAGCCTACTTGATCACGTTGGAAAATGCTTTTGGTGTATTGTTGAATTCAGTTTGAGAGGATTTTGTTCAGAATCTTTGTGTCTAAGTTCATCAGGGAAATAGGTCTATAGTTTTCTCTTCTTGTGGTATCTTTGCCTGGTTTTGGTATTAGGGTGATACTAGCTTCATAGAAGCAGTTAGGAGCTTACCCTGTTCTCCATTTCTGTGGCACAGTTTGAGAAAAATTGGTTTCAATTCTCCCATGAAGGTTTGATAGAATTCAGCTGAGAAGCCATCTGGTCCTTGACTCTTCTTTTTGGGTAAGATTTTTGTTACCTTTTCAATCTTGATGGGTATGATAGGTTTGTTTAAGAGATAAATCTGCTCAGAGTTTAGCTTTGGTAGGTGTTATCATCCAGGAATCCATCCATTTCCTCCAAATTATCCAGTTTCATGGAGTAGAGGATTTTGTAATAAGTCCTGATGATTCTTCTAATTTCACTTAAGTCTGTTGTGATTTTTCTTTTTTCATTTCTGATTTTGTTAATTTGAAACACCTGTCTTTTTTACGTGATCAGATTTGCCAAGGGTTTATCAATTTTCTTTATTTTTTCAAAGAACCAGCACTTTGTTTCATTGATTTTCTTAATTGTAAACTTAGTTTTCAATTCATTAATTGCCTCTCTGATCTTAATTATTTCTTTCCATCTGAAGCTTTTTGGGTTGAATTCTTCTTTTATTTCTCAATTCCTTTAGGTGGATGGTTAGGTTATAGATTTGGGATTTCTCTATCTTCATCATGAAGGCATTTAGTGCTATGGATTTTCCCTTGAGGAATGCCTTCATTATGTCCCATAAGTTTTGGTATGATGTGTGCTCATCATTCAGTTTTAGAAATATTGCAGTTTCATTTTTTATTTCATCCACTACCCATTTATTGTTTGAAATTGTGTTGTTCAGTTTCCAGGAGATGGTGGGATTCTTGGTGCATCTTTTTTTGTTAATTTCTAGCAATATAGTATTTTGGTCTGCTATCATGCAGGAAATTATGTTAGTCTTCCTAAATAAATGGAGGTAGGCTTTATGGTCCAGTATTTGATCTGTTTTGGAGTAGGTTCTACGGGCTGCTGAGAAGAATGTGTGATCTGTGGATTTTAGGTAGAATTTTCTGTAGATGTCCTTTAGGTCTAATTGATACATGGTATTATTGAGCTCTCTTACTACCCTATTAATTTTCCATTTGGGTAATCTATCTATTGCTGATAGTGGAATATTGAAGTCCCTGACTATAATGGTGTTGGTGGTTATTTCTCTTTTGATGCCAAGTAGGTTTTTTTTTTTTTTTTTTTTTTTTTATGAATTGTGGTGTACCTGTGTTTGGTACATGAAGATTGATGATTATGATATCCTCTTGTTGGTTCATTCCCTTGATAAGTAAGAAGTGACCTTCTTTGTCTTTTTTTTTTTCTGGATTGAAGTATATTTTATCAGATATTAGTATAGCTATAACTGCTTGTTTCTTATTTATGCTTGCTTGGAAAATTATTTTCCACCCTGAGAATGTGTCTGTCTTTAGTGGTGAGATGGATTTCTCGAAGACAGCAGATTGGGGTGGGGGGGATCTAATTTGCAGATCTACCCTGTTTGCTTATGTCTCTTCATCAGTGAATTAGGGTCATTAATGTTTAGGTAATAACTTTGAGGTTTGATTTAATCCCTCCCATATTGTGGTGGTTTATGTGGTCTGGCATTTTCTTGAATTTTGTAGGTTTTTTTTTTTTTTTTTTTTTTGCCTTCTTTGAGTTTGGTTATTGTGATATGCTTCTTTTTTAAATTTTTCTTTTTATTAATTAGTTTTGTATTCAGCAAATACAGTCAGTTTGGTACCATTATTAGGCTCATCCATGACCTAACCCCTCCTCAGTAGCCCCTCCTTGTTGAGGTATATGGGTCGTGCATTGTGGAGTTAGCCCACAGTTATTAGTAAGATAAATGTCTCTGTATATCATGACCCAACATGTGGCTCTGACATTCTTTCTGCACGCTCTTCCACAAAATTTCCCTGAGCCATGTTGGGTTCATTTTTGGTCTGCTTCAGTGATGAGGTTTTGGGGCCCTCTGAGGCTCTGACTCTCTGATTTGATAGGAGTTGATTTTTCTCTGTGTTGGTCTTTTTCCCCCTTGTGCTGGTACACAGTTCATCAGGAAAACAGCACCCTTGCTTTTTTTGCCAATTTTTCTTAGTTTCAGTCAGGCCCCTTTTGAGGTATGATGGGGTAGCTCTCTCCTTAGGATCTACATCTATCTGAAAAATAGAAGCAGAGCAGATTCTCCAATAGAGAGTAAGTTAGCACCAGGACAAATGAGATAACCCTTACTTTTTTTATAGATAATTTAATAGGTGTAGGCCCTACTGTACCCCATGATTGATGGTAGCTTGATATTGGAGAGTGGTCTTATGTTTGGATATGGTTCTGACTTGTTCCCAGCTCCAGCTATGGGTCCCACGCCACTGAGGGGATCAGTTAGTCAAATCAAGAGCAGTTGGTTCCCCACCATGGCTGTGTGCCACTATTGCACTTGTGTGGGCATCACAACAGGTTATTTGCTGCTAAGTAGGTTAGACTATGAGTTGCTTGGACAGATATTGGTCATTTTCCCCCAGTCGCCCATGTAGCACCTTCTGGCACTAGATGTGCTGACTGTCTGGGGACTGACTTTCTTCTAGCTTCCAGCCATGACATTCCATTTTACGAGTAAACTGTATTTGGTGTCTTCAGCAGTAGGGTCTTATCACTAACCTTTGGTGGGTCATCAAGTACTCTGACAGAAATCTGTCTGTCTTTTAGCAATCCTTGTAGGTCTCTCTGATCAAAAGCTCATTGTGGATGATAGTCCCATGCTGGTACTGGGAGTTACAGGTTGGTGCCCCCAAAGAAAATGAGGAAAAAAATAACTAATATACAAGAGTTAGAGAGAAGAGAGAAAGAGAGGGAGAGGGAGAGGGAGAGGGATGATCTGCTTCTTGTAGGCACTTGAAGTTGGTTATTTGATTCTTTTCATGGAGAATCCCCTGAAGTACTCTCTATAGCTTTGGTGAGGCATGGTTAGGCAGACACCATCTTGACCAGAAGTCTCAGCTCTATCTTAACTCACATATTAAACATTTCCTCTAGGTTTCTTCTAGTTTATAGCTCTTAGAACAAAGTTTTATGTATAAATAGATACAAGATGATGGCTATTAGTTTCAATTTGTAGATAGTAAGTATTGGAGTTTTTAAAATATGTTTTCATTTTTATTTACTTATTTCAGAGGTGATAATATTCAGAAACAAAGTTATTTTCTAGTTAATGATCTCAGTGGCTTCATTCAAAGTAGAGTTTATTTCAGTTCTAAAACAGGAAGAATGAGAGCTTTCAATATTTTATATCTTTGCATGCCATAAAAGTTCTCTTTGAACACTAAGGCTCTGAGAATATTTTTTAAATGATGTGCTCAAGGTTTAAGATTTTACTAGGAAAATAGAGGTAAGGTCACTATCAAGTGAAAATTAGAAAAGGGAATGAAGTGTTCCCTATTTTATCAATTTTGTAGCAAATCATATATCCAATTTTACTTAGTCGTATGTCAATATGCATCAAAATCTCTTCTGAAGTAATACAAACATGATCACCAATTATTCTTTTCAGAAGTGCAATTAAAAAATTACTGTGATATTCAAATATTATGTTAAAAATATCTCACATATGACATGAATTTTCAATTTAAAATAAACTTGGTACATTCTTTGTATAACTTTTATTTTTTTACTTATTCAGGAACTCCAGTTTGAACTAGGCATTTTGCATATTTTTAGATTGAAATTTGAAACCCACCACAATTCCTTAAGATCCACAGTGACACCTCCTCCAGCCAGGTGGCTGCAGACCCAAACTACAACCTAATAAAACACTGAATATATTGGGGGCCACCTATTCAAACTACTATAGAGACCAACCTTAAGATGGGGACACTATAATTACAAGGAAAGACATGAAAGGAACTCTATTCTGTTATACTTTGGACAGTGTGCTAAAATATAATTGAATAAAATAGCCAATAACCATTCCTAAAGGAAAATAGCTGTCTGTGGATATATAGCTCTAGTGTTTAGGTATATTCCAGAAAGAGACTATAGACAATACAAACAATTCCATATTAATAAGTTGACTTGAAAGGAATTATCAGTACAATGTTCCTTTTTGGACTAACATATGATCAATATGGAGATAAAAAGTCCTGCATTGCAGTGCAAGACCAATAATTCAGGTACTATAAAGAGACAAAGAGAGCTTTATTATTTTTTTTTTAACATTCTCATTGGAAAACACCTAAACTGTTTAGGGAAATTAAAACCTCTATCCAAACTTTTGATATTACATGGTAAAATACCTAAAAGAAAAATTTCCATTGGCATTGTATTTCTTACACAGTGAATGTATCTTTTAATTGAAATAGAGAGACTGTCTACTTTATACTCTATTCAATTCCAGTAGGAAGTCACATAGATACAATCAAATGTAAAGAACAGATAGTTCATATTTGACATGCACTGTTGGTCCTTGGTACTTAATAATTTACTACCTAATTTTATTTTGTGCATTTGTTTGTGTGCCTCTGTGTGTGCATGTATGCACACTTGTGTGTGGAAGCTGGAGGCAACCTCAAGTATTCTGCTCAGGTGCCATCTGCTATTTTATGTGTTCTGGCACATGTATAAGTGTGTTGTATGAATGGGTATATGTGTCTGCATGTGGATAGGTGCATGTGGAGGCCAGATGTCAGCAGTCTCCCTCTATTGCTCAAAACTTTATATATTGAAATGAGGTCACTCATTTGAACACTTAAGCTCACTTAGTCTCACAAGCCTGGTTGTCCTAGGAATCTTCTATCACCCTTCCAAAAAACTAGAATTATAAGTGGATCTCATGACCCTTTCCTCCCCCATATTTATGTGGGTGCTATGAAATCATACTCTGGCCCTTATGCTTATGCAACAAGCCCTCAAGCATACCATTTGTAAATACAGTTCTTAATGGTCTTGAACTAGGCTAGTTAGTCTAGACTGGCTGGCTCTCAGTCCCCAGGCACCTGCCTGTCCTATGTCTCCCAGCATTTGTATTAAAAATGTGTGGCACGGTCTATGGCTACTTTTAACTAGGTACTGGCAATCAGGTTTAGCCCTCATACTTGCAAGTCAAGCAATTTACTGACTGAGCTAGCTCAACAATCACAGGATTTTGCATGTAAGGAAACATTGCATTAAAGAAACAAAAAGTAAATGTTATGTATTTTGCAAAATTAATTTTGGTTCTTAAAAATCTCATTTCTATAGATTTCATGTCAATAGATAGATAGATAGGTAGATAGATAGATAGATAGATAGATAGATAGATAGATAGATAGATAGATTCCACTCCTGATAAGTTAGGTTGGGGATGGTCATCTGAAGTTTCCAGTGGCTTTGGATAAATGCAGTGGACTAAGAAATGGGCTCAGAATGTGACACTGACATGGAAAGGACACAAATGGCTGTGTAAAACAAAACTAGCAAAATTAACACTTCTCTGGGTGATACCATGTTGGATGAAAAGCATTGAAAGAAAATGAGTTGAACAAAAATTTTCAAGAGATTAAAAATGGAGGAAGATATTCAGTCTACAAGGAATCTGATGGTTAAGTGGTAAATTATGGTTTGCAATTAAATTTTAAGCTATTTGGATTGTTTCATATAAATATATGCAATAAAGTAGCCACTGCAAAATAAGTTTAGAATGGCTGATACTTTTAAATAAAAACCAAACAAAAGAAAAATAAACATAAATAGTGTCTTGAGTTCTGATTTAAATGAACTGATTCATGAGCTGAAATGACTTCTTAACCATTACAGCAAAAAGCCAGATAGTAAACTTCTATATTACATATCAAATGCTTTTAATCCAGTGAGCTGTAAATCTGTGATTATTTTATGCAGTATGTCCTAGATCATGAAATGAGATATACATTATCATACTAAAGAATTTGCCTATTTATAATATGCATGTATAATTCTTATTGGCCTACTTCAAAACTATTTAAATTCCATTGTCAGGTCATTACCTATTCGTTGTAACTACACCCCAATCACGTCTCACTGGACAATTTCCAGTTACTGGAAATCCCTTTTAGCTTATTATTGTTTTCTTTTCTAAAATCTAAAATTATCAACAAATTTAAGAAAGTATTTGATATTTTGTATTGCAATCAAAATGAAGTCTGGTCACCATCATGCTGTATATCAGGACCCTGTCTCCTTCTGGCTCCTACCAGACACATACCTATTTGTGGAAGTCTTTCTTGATGATGGTTCTTCAACATCTGCTCTCATTCCACAAGTTTATGGAAAAAAATAGAAAGATACCTCACTAAAACCAAACGCAAGATCACATCTAGTTCATCACTTCTGCATGTAAAGGGTTATTTGTATCATCTAAGACAAAATGGAAAAGTTAAGAATATCACCATGGATCTCATTGTTCAGTGAATCTTTCAAAATAATGAAAACCACACTGAAGAACATTATCAATCTCTCCCCATAGTATGTGCGGGGAAGAAAGTTCATATTTAATAACTGAATTGATATGTCTGGCAAATATAAATTTCTTGCAGCAAATCTCTCACTTTTTTTTCAAAGACCAGTAGGCTTGACTTCTTCTGCAAATGTAAGATGAACTATAACATGTTGAAATGATATAGGTTCAACCTTATCCTATCAGAAGACAATCAATCACACAGTAGATGGTGAGAATAAGCGAATTTCATTAAGAAAATATGTCTCAGAAACAAATGAAATAGCTACATATCAATTATAACAAATATATTTTACCGAGTTCATAAATACTGAAGCAGTAAGTCTATCTTACACTATTAAAATAATTACTCAAACTATACTTCAAAATTTCATATTATATGGCACATTAGATAAATGTTCAAAGTACATGTGTTTTAATTAATTTATTTAAGTGATATATACCTTAGAGAATACAGTATGCAACAGAGTAATTTAACTGAGATTAATAATATAATAATTACAAATCAGCTTATATTTTCATTAGTGATAACATTAAAATATGCTATTTCAACCCTCTGAAAGTATACATTATTATTAACTCTTGTCATAATATGGTGCAGTACATAAATATTTTAAATTTTTCAAACAATGGAAAATTTTTTAAAAAGTTGTTGATACAGCATTGTGCCTGTGTGGGTGTCCATGCATGAATTCATTAGCCATTGAAAAGTCCAATTATATTTTGATAAAAATTTCTTTTTGGGGCTCGAGAGATGGCTTAGCCATTAAGGATTTTCCTGCAAAGCCAAAAGCCCGAGGTTCAACTCCCCAGGACACACATAAGCCAGATGCACAAGGGGTATATGCGTCTGGTGTTTGTTTGCAGTGGCTACAGCCCTGGAGAGCCCATTCTGTGTCTGTCTCTCTTTTCTCTCTCTCTCTCTTTCTCTTGCAAATAAATAAATAAAATTTAAAAAATTTCTTTTTCTTTTCAGACAAGTTTTTATTATAAATCTTTGGATGATGTTAAACTCATTCGGTATCCCAGGCTGGCCTTGAACTTATGATCCTCCTGCTCCAGTCTCCCAAGCGCAGGATTTATAGGTATGTATCACCACAATCAGTGAATCCTTTTTATTGCAAATAATTTGTTTCTTGGTGTACTGCATTCCCTTTGTCTTGACCATTGACCCTACAAACCCTAGATATTTTATTATAGGAACTCTATGATTAAACACACATGTTGCTATAGTTAACTCAAGCATTATGTTGCTCTTTCTTATCCACAAACAAGAAAATCTATAGAAATCAAATCTGAACATAGCTATATTTGTGTTCATTAATGCATATTGTCACAAGCAATACATCAATGACACTGCTTCAATTTCATATTATGAAATTTGAAAACAAACATTTTTATGTATCATTTTGTTTAGTTTTGCTTTTTTAATTATCTGGAACTATACTTGGAATAAATAAAGCAGTGTGCAGGGAGGGAGAGAACGGGCATGCCAGGGCCTGCAGCCACTACAAACGAACTTGTGCATCTGGCTTATGTGGGTCCTGAAGAGTCAAACCAGGATCCTTTGGCTTTGTAGGCAAATGCCTTAACCACTAAGCAATCTCTCCAGCCCAAATTATTAGCTTCGTTGCTTATTCCTTGGCAGAAATACAAAGGTCATGAATGTTGTAATGAAATAAAGTAAATTGCTTCTGTCAATCTAGTCTTATTTAATGAAGGAAGTTAGAATCATATGCTAGGCTTACATCCCATAACAATTTCCAGCCATTCTATGCAAGAATCTTATATATTTTGGCAATAAATATTAAAAGAAAAATAAATAAATCAAATATTGAAAATATAGACTGGGAGATGACTAAGTCATTAATGTGCTTATTATTGCAAGCATTGGGAGTGTTCACAATGATATAAACAGAATGTATTTGTTTTCAATAATTTTAAAGAGTCACCTACATATTGCTTGGTTCTTCTACATGCAAGACAAAGAAACTTTCTTCCTCTCCTTTCCTGTGCATATACATGAGTAAGTGGCATATTCATAGCACATGCAATATGATAGAAGTGATGAGATGTCACTTCTGAGACTGGATTTTGTAGTCCCCCTTGGACATTCAGCTGTCATATTGGGAAGGCACTCAGTAATGGTGAGGAAGTCCTCTCACAGAGGAAGTTAAGACTATCAGCATTAGGGGAATGATTCAAATCCTCAGCCTCTAAGCCTCCCATTAGATGGGTGAGTTTAATAGGTAATCCTTAGTTCCTTTCAAGTCCTATGTTAATCCAACCTGGATCACCATCTTCATGGTAGATGCATGAGAGACTCTCAGGATGAACATCTGTCTCAACGATTCTCAGATTCTTCCATCATAGTAAATGCTACTTTAATACAAAAAGTTTCATGAAATTGTCACTCAGTGATGCCTGTAACACAAGACTAACTCAAGTCTCCTGGAGTGTCACTACCATAGAAGACACCAATGCTGAAATGGTACACACAGGGTATCTGCTTATCTGTATATCAGCACAAGGCCTTTTAGGCACTGGTTCAATGTGGATGTTCTAGTCATCCTTGAAGGAGTAAAATGAAGGGGTAAATTTTAATAATCTTCTCCTGACCACCTTCAAATAAGGGAGTTTGACCTCCATGTCTTTTGTATTTTGTAATTTTATATAAGCTTATGTATGAAAACCTAAAGGTGAAAACCTTACTGTGGTAATTTTTTAAATATTATATTTAATCATTTGGAAGCAGTGAGATAAAGAGAGAGAGAAATAGCTTACCTGGGCCTCTAGCCAATGCAAATGAAACCTAGATGCATGTGCCACCTTGTGCATCTGGTTTTCCTAGGTACTGAGGGATTCAAACTTAGGTCCTTAGGCTTTGCAGGCAAGTGTTTTAACTGCTAAGCCATTTCTCCAGGTGAAGTGGTGATTTTTAAAATGTTATATTTGATGTGACTACTAACAGTTACTGAATTTCTTCTTCTCTTGGGGACATACTGGCAGAACTGCTGTTTTTAAATTAAGTGATCATTGGAGATATATATATATATATATATATGTATGTATATATATATATTCCAGATTTGAAAATAATACTTTTGATATATATGGTTGTTTTTCTTTATTATAGAATTAGGGGACTACTAGAAATGAATACAACATATATTACAGCCTCATTTGTTTCCCCTATTGGAAAGCTCTTGTTTAATTACTTAACAGGCCATTCATATATTTATCCCTTTATCTTTGGTTATACATTTCTATCTGAGTGTTTAAGACCAAGCACATAGCCAAATTTGACCAGGGATTAATTCTGGAGGTCACTAATGACTATCCAAAGAAGATTTTAGGGACGTAGGAGCAGCTTCTCCAATAGAGGTGTTGTCTGTCAGGATGAGTCAGGCCCATGCTAGCCAAGTAGTTTTCTCTTCTTGGGGAAGCAAGAAAGACAGATTTTTCCTTAGTTGTGACTTTCCTATTTTAGAATATATACTGATTTTTGTTTGTTTGTTTGTTTGTTTCTGGGTCTCCATAGCTTCCCTAGTCAGGAAGACAGGTGACTTACCTGGGAGCCAGTGTAAAGGTGTTCCATCATCTCCAGTGGCTTCATGCCCTGGGAGCACAGGCCAAAATATTGCTCTCTTAAGCTCTAATGATTCCAGTTGGCTTTGGCTTCTACAGAGGTGATTAATATACTTAGCAAGGAAGTTACACCAACCTGGATGCATGTTCATATAGAGCACATTTGGTTACTGAAATAGATTTAGTTAAAGAATAGCACAAGAGCTTAAAGTCTTTGTGTCTAACCTTTTAAAATTTGGTTGTCCTGTGACATAGGCCATATCTGAGGGATAGAAAATAGGCACATCTTACCCTTTAAATAATTAATAATTACAAATACAGGGAGAACCTGTTATGAGTCTTGAAAACAATACAAATCTAAACCAATTAATTTAACCTTGAAATTGTCAGGAAAGGATAAGTAAGACACTATAAAGTCTTAGCACCTGTGTTTTAAAACATCTTTCATTAGTCCAGATACCTGTGTGGGTACCGATTACCCAGGGAACAATGGATGAGGATTATTGAGCATGAGGCTTACACCAAAGTAGGGAATATGTCTTAACAGTTAATTTTGTTATAATCACTGGAGTTGAAATGCTGGAAATGAGACAGTTACTTTACTTATAATACAGCAGAATCTGGTCATTATTGAGCCCAAACTGCTAAGCTCTAATACAACTATAGGGGATAGCTTCAGGTTCACTGAGATGAACTTCCAGACCAAGCACAGTTATGGATTAAGGGATTTATTGAAGTTTACAGATCCAGGGGAAGCTCCATAATGGCAGAAGAAGCTCCCTGCTTTCACAGGACCAAACAGAGAGAGAAGCACAAGCCCAAAGCCAAAAGGCTGCACAGCACAGAACACTTCAGGAACTCCAGCTAGGCACACTTTGCATATCTTTAGATTAAAATCTGAACCCACTACCACACCTTAAGATCCACCCAGTGACACTGCCTCCAGCCAGGTGGCTGCAGATGCAAACTAAAAACTACAAAACAAAAATACTGAATATATTGGGGGCCATCTATTCAAACTACCACAACCACTGACGAATCTGTTTTGAAAGAGAAAAATTCCATTTGTCAACTAATGTTTTTAGCTTTGTCTTGATAGCAATTGATTTTATGTACCATAGAAATTTTTACTAACATAATTTATACTTTACCAGACTTAAAATTGATTCTATCCCAATATTTTGCCTAAAGGGAGCATAAAGGTTACAGTGACTGAAATTAAATCACTTAAATCTAAGTAATTAAACCTAGTGATGACCATTCAATAGAATTAGCATAAATAAAACAGAAGCTAAATACCTTTAGGTGTGAGTACCTCAGCTTTGGAAATTAAGCACTTATATGCAGACCTTTATCATAAGACTCAGTTTCTTCAATAGTTAAAACCTTGACAAATAGAGGACCAAATTTACTCTACTAAGAATCTTAAAGCCAGTTTTTATAACCCTTAAACCATAACAAATTAGCATCCGTGAGCTGTTAATGAGTGAGGCCTTAACCATAAGACTCAGTTTTTCTACTGGTTAAAACCTTGACATCAAGTAAACATATTTTAGATTTTATCCAATTAAATGTTTCAATGATGGAGCCCTTCTCTAAGTAACCTTCATTACCATTATGATGTCCAGGTAATATCTATCCTTTTTTCTTTATCTCCCTCTCTGGTCCTTTTTTTTTTTTTTTCTCCTTTGCTTCCCAATTATAATAAACCTAAGTTGTCAAGAGGAACAACTGTTTTAAGTTCTTAAGTTTCCTCCTCCACAGTGTCTGGAATAACATTACTATATTTTCTAATTGTCTCCTTAAGTCTCTGTAGACAAATAATGAGCAGCTCCTGTTCTCCCTGTGTTATCTAAATGGGCCCAGTTTTCTCAGACACTAGTGTGTCTGTCATTCAATGAAGTGTTCTGGAAGAAAATCTCAGCCAGTTCATGCAGATGGTCCTGAGACAATCCAACTCCATCCATCTGGGTTCCCTTGAATGCTCGGCAAGGACTACAGGTACACAAGAAGGACAATCCTGAAGGTGACCAGCTTGCTGTGTGCTCACTTCTCATTGACTCCTCACTTTCATTCTTTCTCCCCAACATTCTCTTCCAAGTCTAACTTCTTGCACTCCATCAATACATTTTCTGTGTTCTTTAGAGTAGTTTCACTCTCTAGGAGAGACTCTAACTGCCAGAAACAAATTTGTGCCCCATTCAGCAAGAAATAGTTCACGATCTGACATTATCACCCCCTATCCTCTACAGCAGTCAGAGTGTCTTCTCCTGAGAGGGGGAAATGGGGGGGGGGCACAGTTATGGTGACTGGATCCCTGAAGGTAAAAAGTGTAGGAAAATTTGTACTTGCTAAAAATCAAAGATGACCTGACTTACCTTTTGCCTACTTCCCCAGACCTATTTTTTTCTACAAACAGCCAGGATGCTTCCTGGGAGGGAGGCCTTTCATACAGTTTAAACATTATGGTTGGTTACGTTCGGCCCCCAGAACTTGGTGCCAGAGCTAATTTCTTCCTGAGGCAACCACTAACCCTAATTTACCAGCTGTCCTTCTGATTCACCTTATTGGAAGACAGCCTTCCACTAAAAGGTTACAAATAACTTTGCAAGGGGAGAGCAGGCACTTGGATCACTTGGGAACTTCTGGCTATGGGTGAGTTTTTCTCATGGTTGGGCCTGGGTTGGATGGCCCAGGCCCAGATCCCAGTCTGGAAAGCCCGGTAGCCTTTATTCTCCACATGGGCTCCTTTATTCCCTACAGCTCTCCACATGGTAGGAGCTCCTTGAACTTTCTTTTCTCTTTTCCTTCCACACATTTTCCCCTAGGCACTTCACATGGGCTCTCTAGCTATGGGGGTGCCTTTCCTTGGCTCTACTTCCCTCAATAAATATAATAATTTGATTAAAAAACTGCTGTTTTTAGTTGTCATATTGACCACATTTGACAGTTCACTTCAAACAAGTATGACTGTTGCCCCATTATACACCTGAAAACTTTTAATATAAATTAGCTAAAGTCAAACATCTAGATGTTACAATACTTGTATTCAGCCAAGACAAGTAAGAATTGAAGCTTTTATTTTTAATCACTTTCACAAGTTATATTCACAAGAAATAAAAACAAATAAGGTCATATAAAATAAGTTGTTGACTCATGTTGCTAAATTAATTCCTGTTCAGATGCTTATATGAATTATGAGGAAGTATAAGGTAATTATGTTATTATAGTCTCTAATCCAATTGTCAGTGATATTTTGTGTGATAGATCTAGATTAAGACATGATGATGGGGCATGTATATTAAGCGCCCATAGGATATAAGTTAGTTCTCATCTTCTATTAAAAAAATAAGATACACAGATAAAATTATTTTGGTAGTTTTTAGTTGTATTTGTTGTGTTTTTCCATAATTAAATATCTCTCTTACTGATTTAGGTTTTAAGATGACCATGGTACATTGAATTCTGAGAAACAGTAGAAGTTGGTTGCTTACTGTAGCATTCTGGGTTTTCATTGCTTGAGAGCTCTAACACAATATAGAAATCTTAAGATATAGAGAAGAGCTGTAGTGAGGATAGAATAATAGAAATAAGAGCTAAAATAAGATTAAAAACATACTGGTAAGTGGGAAACATGACCACAACTCCGAAATGAACCAGCTCTCTTCAATCAATAAGGAAGAAAAGAAAAAAACCAAACACAAACAACTAGAATTCTTTATCTATAATAATTTTATGTTTACAAATGCATAGTAAATGCATACTAGGTTTCCTAAGAAACACTCTGATTATATCCTATGACCATGTCCATGAAATTTAAAGAGAAAAGAAAGGGAATCTGAATGATCTATGGAAGTTGGAATACTCTAGTCCTGTCACAGATCAGTAGGACAGAATTCATTCCTGGTCTTGTCATATATATGAATTTTACCATGGCTTTAGAAGGTTTGGAAGTACAGTGAAAAATACAGCTAGCAGCATGAAAATATTACCACTGTACATGCTTGGTACAGGTACAAGAAGAAGGAAATATAACTCTTCATCATATGTTGGATTAATCTGTACAGCTGTTTTCATACTCACTATTGAGGAGGCTAAGGATGAGGAAATTAAATAGCTCTCAGAGGCTGTACAGTCTCACAGTAGTAGATAGTAGTAGTAGACCAGCATTTGCATGATGGTCTTCCAAGTCTGTATGATGGTGGGTGCTTCTTCCTCTCTTGCTAATCCTCATTCTGCTTTCCTGTAGTCTCACTGAATGTCCACCCTAACAGCATCCAACTTTGGCTCTTAAAATACTTTGTTTGGTCCATCATGCTAAGTAAAAATGCTCTTTGTCACTTCAGATATGAAGCACTAGGAGACAACAGAGCCTGCACCATCACTGCCTTTCCTTGATCTACCATTGGCAAACAAGGTGGCTGTCTCTAGATGAGTTATTTAAAGAAAACTCAGTAGAGCTAAGTAACAAGCCATCTGTGCAAGGCATGCACAAGAGGGGTCCTTTGTTATATGAATAGAGCATTGTATAAGCTGACTATTATACCTACCTTTCAGCTGGTGTATAAGCACATTGTGGGCTAGGATTCGTGTGGATTGGATGACACAGGAGGTCATACTTCTTCTTCTCTTGACCTTCATAACCACTATAATTTAATGTGACTATTTCTTATTTAAATTGGTTAATATAATCAAGTAGCTTCCAAATTGCTGTTAGGGAAGAGAATGGATAGGCTGGGAAGGGAGGGAATGGGAAGGCAAAGGAGGTCAGGGGAATGGTAGAGAAGGAAAAGGAGAGGAAGAAAGGTAAGGGAAGGAAATGAGAAGAAAGAGAGGGAAGGGCAGGACAGGGGAGTGGAGTGTAAGGGAAGGGTAAGCAAGGGAAGGCAGATGGGCCTTGTTCAAATCCTCAGAACTTAACTCAAAGGAGATTATTACTGAAGACAGGACAGTTCATCACTCACTGAATGAAGCTATCTTTGCACTGAAAACTCCCATTAATCAGTTTCTTTAATTTTGCCTTATGCCATTTGGTTGGCCATATTGCAGTATGATGTTATCTATGCATGAAACAGCTGCTTTCTGCATATCTTCTGTCCATCAACACTACACTATGAGTAAGAGAAACAGCATTAACAAAAAGGGCCTTGTGACCTAACATCATAAAGTAGTTCATATTATAGAAATATAATACATGCATATTATACAAGCTAAAAATAAAAAAAAAAAAAAAAAAGAACAGGTCTGTGATCGAACATGGACTGTGATCAACTTCAGTGTTAGGAATCCCTCAGAACAAAGTTTGGGAATCTATTCAGGTTTCAATATTAATCTTTTTTCTCCAATCCTTAAGTTAGACAGCATTCATTATATCCCAACATTCACCAAACATTGGTGCTATGCCTAGAATCAAAATTAAGTATATGCCTAATTTTGTCAGTCAGTAATTTTGATTCCATTTCCTTTGTCATTGAAATGACTGATCTTGGGGCTGGAGAGATGACTTAGCCACTAAAAGCACTTGCCTGTGAAGCCTAAGGACCCAAGGTTCAATTCTCCATGTCCTATGTAAGCCAGATGCATATGGTGGCACATGTGTCTATAGTTTATTTGCAGTGGCTAGATGCCCTGGCTTATCCATTCTCACTCTCTTTCTCTCTGTCTCTTTCTCCCTCTCTCTGTCTCTAATAAATGATTAAATAAAAATATGATTTATCTCTAGCATCTTGACATGATGCTTCTCATGTAGGTGGTCTCTCAACATCACAAGGTTTCTCAGAGTCATGGGAGTACTTTTTTTTTGCTTGCAGGTCTTCTTTATTTGCTATGGTTATAAAATGCTTAATGCAGTAGGAAACACTTCTATTACATTTGTGTGCACTCTATCTCAGAAGGGAGCCACTTTCTGGGAAGAGAAATGAGAACAAAGTTAGCATGTTAAGAGTGGATTGTTCAGAGGGTGCAGGAATCAAGAATGACAACAGAGGTGTGAAGAGCTTGACTTTGTCAACTATGATATTCTATGAAATCAGAGATTTATTTTTCTATGAGAGATAACATTTGAGTGGAGGCTTCGCATTTTTGTCATCTACATTATTTTGGTGGATGCACATTCCAATAAAAATTGCAATTCAGTTTTATTATTTTACTAAAAGAGCTAATTTATCTAGGAATATATTTTTCTTCTGCAAGATGAATGCTTTCAAATGAATTATTTTGTGAAATAAAAAGTTATGATGGAGAACACATAAAAGCAATTATTAAAATAATTTATGAAGTGATGAAAAAGAATTATTAGGTCAAAACAATACCATAAATTTTAAATGAAACTTAAGCCAAATCCAGTTGATTTCCAAACAAAGTTATAATAAATGCAAAAGCTACTGTTCATTAGGGAAAGTATGTTATTCATGAATTTATGGCAAATACTACTGATAGAATATTAATAAAACATTAGTTCCAAACATTTTTCTTGATATGAAATGAAGATGTAAATAAATTGGTTACAAAAAAAATTATATGCCAACAGGTAGATGTTGTGACTATTTATACATTCGAAGTATATAGAAATGACAATCAGTAAACAGCAAGAACATATAGAGTCTGAGAGGATGGACTTTTGAAATTCCCTGGAGAAGTGTGTTGTATCAACTTCCTTAAAATTTCTAAGAGGAAAGAAAGCAATTATCAAAATGCAGGATCTTACTGCAAATGAATGGTGTTAAATCAAATATGAATGTCATTATTTTTAAATATAATACATAAAGGAATATATAAAGAATATAGATATACCAGCTTTCCAAGTTTGATCTCTACTAGTTAAATCATTCTTTTTTTTTTTTTTTGAAATAGGAGTATTTGTGCAAAGAATTTACTGTTGAAGTTAATTTTGAAGTTTAGAGGAAGATAAAGGGAAATTTTGTTCCCTCCATAAACACACAGTTTCAAAAGGGGGCTAATTTAAACTCATTAAGAATGTTACTATAAATCTTTGTCATAATATGGATGTTCACTTTTTTTTTTTATGTTTTTTTTTTTTTTGTCTTTTCGAGGTAGAGTCTCACTCTAGCCCAGGCTGACCTGGAATTCACAATGGAGTCTCAGGGTGGCCTCGAACTCACGGCGATCCTCCTACCTCTGCCTCCCGAGTGCTGGGATTAAAGGCATGCACCACCACGCCCGGCCACTTTTGTTTCAATAGGCAGAATATACTAATGTCAAAAGTCTCCATATCCTTTATCAATCCCAACTTTTCAAAATTCTAAAGCCCAATGTCTCATCTGAAGCTCCAGATATTCTCTTAACTGTAAACCTGTAAAATCAAAGCACAACTTAAATGCTTCCAATGAATAGTAGCAGTAACTAAAATTTCCTATTTCAAAAAGGAAGAATTGGGTATACCAAGGACATACTGAGGTAATGCGAGATAGAAAATAAGCAGGGCAAACAACAAGTCCATCTCTTCCAAGTCTTATATCTGAGACACGTGACACAATCTTTGGACTAGAAGTTCCACCCCTCCAGCTGTGCTGCTTGCTCTCCTACCCAAGCCAGAGTGACCACCTTTCCTTGGCAGCTGCCCTATTCTTCTGCCATTACAAAAACTCTGGGGGTCTCCACTGCAACTTATTGTCCATTCTTAAACTCGATGTCATGTTTCCTCAATACCTTTCTGTTAGGAAATATGGCCATGCTCCATATCACTGAAAAGCCACCTCCAAAAATCTTGTTTCAAATCCCACAAAACTTTCCTGTATTTTTCAAACTCCCCAAACCAATACCATGTAGGTGAGGCTACCACAATTTGTTTATGCAAAGGGGAATAACGTTGACTTTGAGGAACAGGACACTCCTTTATTACCTTCCTTAGGCCTTCTTTTTTCAAATGAGTCACCATTCCTCCCATTGTCCCAGAGAGTCCCAGTCTTCAATGGTGGTAATCTCTCAAATAATTGAAGCTGAATGGGGTTGCCCTTTCTGGGCTGAAACCTTCATTTCTTTTGTGCCAACTTATTCTTTCATATCCTTCTTCTCTGCCAAACACAACAGTCAATTGGAAATTCAACATTGCTCAATGTTCTTAGGGTTCAGGCAGAATAGCCAACCTCTTACACAGATTGCCTATAGGCCAGATCTGAAAAGTTCCCTTTCCCCTCTGAAACCTCATATGCCATACTGTTCTCTCTGTACTTAAAGTTTTGTTTTTTTTTTTCTTTTTTATCTCCTACCATAATTGCCCATAAAGATCTGCTTACATCACTGAAAAATTTTCTCCATACCAATGTGTTGATTTTTTTTCCATATTCCTTCTGTTAATCAATTCTAGAAGACATACCTCTTCCAGCAAGGATTCACATTCCAAATTGCTACCAGCTGGAGGATTATGTATGATCACAAGCACATGAGGCTGAAAGGACACTTTATGTTCAAATTTGCCTCACCAGCTGGAAGAGAACAAGCACATAAGCATTTTAAAACCATAGAGCTAATATAAACTGTAAGGTTCAGAAGATTTTAGATCAAACTTTGTATTGTTGTATGTGAATATGCATAATGACTATAGTATTAAATGTGTTGATTCAGTGGTAATAAGCAATCTATGCTCCCCAAGTAAAAAGCAAAAAGCACAAGCAAATAGGTATTACCCATACATGAGTGTCACTGAATGCAAAGGTTAACAGTGATTTTAAATATGTGTTTTCCTTGAAAAATTGAAATTAAGACAAAAAATAAGTTCATATGCTTAAACTGTGTGATAATTTTTTTCTGCAATGATTTTCCACTTTAAATTCATTTAGTTTTACAAGAACTGTGAAGGCAATTTAGGTTGGTACATCTGAATAGAGACATTTTTTTCCTACATATAAAGAGAAATATTGCCAGATGATGGGGAAGATTTCTTTTAGGAAAGTTCTCTTATAGTTGCCGCTGAACTTCTGAAACATATGATTGAAAAATCCCACAAATATATGTTTCTTTTAAACTGTAGTTCCAACCAGATTCATTGTTTTGCTTTTGCAATTTTTAAGTGCATTTGAAAATTGATTTTTTAAAATATGTAATCTTTGTAAAATCATAAAAACAAAAAATAGAAATTCTGGTTGTGTCTGGAAGTTTGGAGGATTCGTCTAATGTAGTTGAGTTTATAGAACATTCAACTTGGGACTCTGGTGTATCTATGAGATTTGTGAATCACTGGTATAAAATCAAGTCATCACCAGATATCTTCATAAAACAATATTCATGTAAATAGACAAATCTGAATTTAATAATGTGAACTTCCAAGATTTATTTATAGCTTAGGGACATAGGTATTGTTCTCTAATTGCTTCCTTTTGTCTGGAAAGACTGACTAACAATATGTCTCCCATGATATTATAGCTTATTGTAAATTATTCCCAAGAAAAAATAGAGGTTGCATTTTTCTTTATTTGACATGGGCTTTGATCTATTCCTTCTGCTCATAACCCTAATGTGGTCAAGAAACTTGCCATCTTGGAGTTAGGGAGATGGCTCAGCAGATAAACCCACTTATATAGAAAGCTTGTCAGCCTAGTTTAGATTCCCAAGCCATCCATGTATGCCAGAAACAAAAAGTGGTGCAAGAGTCTGATGTTCATTGGTTTTGTAGTAAGGGTCCCTAGGGCGCCCACATGCACACACACATATGCATACCAAAATAATAAAAAATAAAAAATCATATAAAGAGGGAAAATTGTAAAGAAGTATAAGGATATTTTTTGGTTATTAAATTAATATTTTGAGTTTACAATTAAATATGTCAGAAAGATATAGTTTCACATTAGTTAGTTTCACTACAATGCATACTTGTACAATCAACCTAGAAGTCATTGTACATAACATTTACATTGCTGAAAAACTTTCATGTCCATTTCTGCTTACTATTCCTCCCTTCATCCTATCATCAAGAAGCCACCTTCTGAAAATATTGCTTTATTTTAGAAGCAAACTACACTGAAAAGAATGTCATTCTAACATTTTTTAAAAATTATTTATTTATTTATTTGAGAGCGACAGACACAGAGAGAAAGACAGAGGGAGAGAGAGAATGGGTGCACCAGGGCTTCCAGCCTCTGCAAACGAACTCCAGACACGTGCGCTCCCTTGTGCATCTGGCTAACGTGGGACCTGGGGAACCGAGCCTCAAACTGGGGTCCTTAGGCTTCACAGGCAAGCGCTTAACCGCTAAGCCATCTCTCCAGCCCCATTCTAACATTTTTTTAACTTTCAATTTATCTGTAAGATTAATACATCTTGTATGTGTTCTTTCTCTTTTTTTGTTTCTTGCCAACATTACTTTATATAAGTCTAAAACAATTTATGTATTTTATGCTTGGATGTTTTTGAAGACTTCTGTGATTCTTCTGCAAACTTGTTTGCTGCTTCTGCCAGTTTCCTTTCTGGTTTCTTGGACAAAAAAAAAAAAAAAAAAAAAAACTTGACAAAAAATAAATTTAAGCAAAGGAAGTGTATTTTGTCTTATAGTTCAAATTTGCAATGTATCATGATAGGAAATCCATGGCAGCAGGAGGTTGAGTCAAAAGGCCACATCCAACATGGTGAGTAAACAGAGCAGAGTGAGGAGTGTTTGGGCTCAGCCAGAGCTCTCCTTTTTATCCAATCCAGGATCCCAACCCATGGAAAATCATGGCCACCCTTCAGTCTTCTCACCTCAATTAACCTAATCAGTATAATGTTTTTTTTTTTTTTTTTGGGGGGGGGGGGTTGTTTGTTTGGTTTTTTGTTTCTTCAAGGTAGGGTTTCACTCTAGCCCAGGCTGACCTGGAATTCACTATGGAGTCTTAGGGTGGCCTCGAACTCACAGCGATCCTCCTACCTCTGCCTCCCAAGTGCTGGGATTAAAGGCATGCGCCACCACGCCCGGCTAGTATATTGCTTTAAAGGCATGCTATCAAAGGAAACATTTTCTGGGGGTGAAATGACCTGTATCCATTCTACATAGGACTCATATGACAAACCAGAATACAATAGCACCAAAACCAGGTTTGGTAAACTAATTATTTTATTAGGATTGCTGACAGGAACATGACTAGCTCAAATGCAACTGAGTCACCAAAAAGCACACCACAGCGTGGCTGATGCCTCAGGGGAGCTGCTCTCTGGAACACACTGAACAGCCTGCAGGCAGTTTCTCTAGACCTGAAGTCTCCTCCTCAAGCACTTGATTTGCTTTGTGTAACTTGAGGAGGGGTCATGCAATCTTTTTCCCAGATTTGTTGACCTTCTGTATCTTCTGAGCATCCTTCCTCACCCAAGGAGGGAATGTTCAGTTGCTGGACAACACTGGTCAAAATCTGCTCCCAAACTTGTTGACCACTCATATAGACTTGGAGATTGATCATGTGACTTTTAAAGTTTTAGTTCTCCTGAACTCTGACAGCTGAGTCTCCATAGCTTTCATCCTCCATTTAGGACAGAATGCTTGTTTGGAAGAATTTGTTATACAACACATGCTCAGAGGCTAACATAATCTAGATAATTTTTCACAGGAGATGTTAGGTCTTTTCAAGCTGACAATCAGTACAAACCATTATATTGTGTTACTTATTTTTGTTTAGGGGAACTTTTAGATACTTTTTGTTGTACTCTACTATGAATGAAACTGCAACAAACATTTTCAAACTAGGGCGGTATAGGTACTTTTTTTACTTATTATTCATTTGTGAGAGAGAGGGACAGAGAAAGAATGGGCATGCCAGGGCCTTCAGGTGCTGCAAACAATTTCAGATGCATGCATCACATTGTGCATCTGCCTTATATGGGTTCTGGGGAATTTAACCTGGGTCCTTTCCCTTTGCAGACAAACACCTTAACTATTAAACCATCCCTTCAGTCTTCTATTTTTTCTTTTACTTTAGGTAAGAATGGAATCATGGGGCTGCTTTATAAATGAATATTTAATTTTCTAATAAATTGCTATGCAAATTTACCAGGTGACTGGGCACTTTGTCACCTCTGTCAGTAATGTTTGAAAGTTCTAGTTACTCAAAAATGTCAGAAATAATTGTGTCTAAACTTTTAAAAATGTTAACAGTTCTAGAGGGTCAGTAGTCATTTTCATTGGTGTATTTCTAAAAGTAAAAATATATTTTCATAGAATGGTAGTCATTCCTGCATCATCTGTAAGGAGGCAATTTTTGCTCAATATTCAGTTGCAGAGAAGTTTTCTTCTGTTATTACTTTATGGAGTAATGTATAAATGCAAAAGTCTTATGTAAATTTTGTATGCAGTGCCACTTGTATGAGTTATACAAACAGAGCTGTGAAATATCAAAATGTGGACTTGCCTAGCTATTTGTTTCTAATACTTTTGAATTTCAATTTTAAGATGTTTGTCTATTTTAGACATTTACATTTTCCAGTAAATCAAAACACTTTAATTAGAAATGTTGAATGTTACATGATTTTTGAGGAGCATTGGGGATAAGAGAGAGGAACAAGAGCAAACAAAAATAAATTAATTTAAAAATTCCAGAATTAGAGCTGGAGAGATGATTTAGCAGTCAAGCACTTGCCTATGAAGCCTAAGGACCCCAGTTCGAGGCTCCATTCCCCAGGACCTACGTTAGCCAGATGCACAAGGAGGCACACGCATCTGGAGTTCATTTGCAGGAGCTGGAAGCCCTGGCCCGCCCATTCTCTCTGTCTCTCTCTCTCTCTTTCTTTCTCTCTCTCTCTCTGCCTCTTTCTTTCTCTTTCTGTAGCTCTCAAATAAATAAATAAAAATAAACAAAATTCCAGAATTAATTATACCCAAATTTCTCAAAGCCAACAAAAAACCAATATGACTGTAGGTCCATTGTATTCAGGGAAGAACTCTTATCTTTAATTCTTCTTTTATTCATTTTAGTTTATTTATTTTTATAGATGATTTCCTATATGGAAAAATTTATACTTTGATTGTAATTACACCCAGCACACTCTGACATCCCTCTTCTAGATTGAAGTAATCCTTCTTCATTTTATTTGAGTTTATCATTTCTTATTCCCCAATATTAGTCGTTTATTTGAATACATATTACTTCCCTATCTCTTAGTTTATTATTCCCTAAATATAAAAACGCTATAATCATTTCTTTTTCTATTTTAGCCTAGGCAAAAATACTGATATTTAGAAGACAGTTTGACACTGACCATTTAGCATAAACAGCATAGTAGGCTTTGCCCTAGGGCTGTGATATGACCAGGTTTATAGTCAAAGACATGAATTATCTCCTGTGGAGCAGGTCTCAAATCCAATCAGAAAGTGATTGGTTACTCACATAATATCCATGTAACTATTGCACCAGTGGGTATATCTTTCTATAAGGTAAACTATTTTATTTTTTTCTTAAAATTTTCATTAAGTTTTTGTTTTGACTACATGTGTAGTTAAATGGCCTTTTAAAGAAAGTATTGATTATAATCTTGTTTTTCAAGTAGGTCAATACTGCAATGAAAGTAGAAAATGAGCAGAAACCTCTTACGTACAAATTTGTTTTGGATTAAAAGAAAACCTAGATGCTTGCCAAGCCAGTAAAAGAGAGTTACATAAGTCCTGCTCCAAGACCCTTGATTATTCCAAACTGTCATTAGTCAACCAAAACCCAGATGAACATCCCACTAAATTTGTTAAGAATTCAGGAGCTACCCTGAACATGTATTCCAACTTGGAGAACTAGTCATCAAGGACTGCTTTTTGAATCAATTAGATCTAGATATCTGAAGAAAGTCACAACTGATGGCTATTTGGCCGTAGAGTACTCTGGATATGCTAAATAAGACATCTACCACAGTCATTTATAACAGACAGCTAGAGGCTAATCAGGTAGGCCCCAAGTTCTGATAGCAGCTTTACAAGGACTACAACCCAGAAATTGCTGGTGGACCTGTAGTACTTATGGAAAACTGGGACACTTTCAAGGAAAACTGTCCCCAGAGTGGGCTTCTACCTGGACCCTGTGGGAGATAACTGGGCAAAGAATAAGACTTGGGTGTCAAAGGATGGCCAGAATTCCTTAGAACTATAGTCACTGTGGCCTCTTTTATTTCTCTGGTCATGAAATTACTATGAGTAATGACCTGATTGTTCCTATGTCCCATAACATTGCTAGACAGTTATCATCTAAAAAAGTCCTTGGCTCATTGAGAGCCAATTTTTCAAAGATGTATTTATATTTATTTATGAGAGATAGAGAGAGAGAATGGGAATGCAAGGGCTTCTAACCACTGCAAACAAGCTCCAGACACGTTCTACCTTGTGCATCTGGCTTATGTGGGACCTGGAGAATGAAACCTGGGTCCTTGGGCTTCACAGGAAAGCACCCGCTAAGCCATCTCTCCAGCCCTGACAGCCAAATTTTAAGATACCAGCTTGTCCTACCAGAAGGATCAGTTATACTAATTAAGACTAGTTTCACTCTAAATCCTGCTACCTTCTTGACTAGATCCACTGTCCATGTGATAGATAGTATCACAAACCTATGCAGCTAGAAATCGTAAAAGAAATTCCTGTAGAAAACTCGTGCTATACTCTTTGCAGATGAATGTTACTTAATGAAACAAGGGATTCAAAAGGTAGACCATGCAAATGTTTCTTCATATGAAATTGTCACGAGTAAACCTCTGCCTACTGATACAAGTACTCAGCTAGCTGAATTAATGCCCTATTAGAATTAAGTAAAAAAAAAATTGATATTTATATAGACACAAATATTCCTTCCTGATTTTACATGGACACGTTGCCATTGGGGAAAAAAGACACTTCCTCAGTGAAAATGAATCTCTCATCAGTTATCATCAAGAAATAGATGACTATTTTCTGTTTTCTTCCACTGAGAAGCAGCAGCTGTTTACATCAAGGGGGTCCAGAAGGGAAACCACAAAATTGCAGAGGGCAGATGCAGTAGCAACAACAGCTGTTCAAGGACCAATGGCCAAGGCCACCAAAGCTCCCCTGACATGGGAAAATCCTCTTAAAGAAAGGAAGCCTCACTACTCTCCAACAAAAAGAGAATGGGTACTGTCCAGGGGATATATACTCCCCCCCGCCCCAGGATGGCTACAAATTGATGAGGGCAAAGTACTGCACTCTTCAAATCAATAGAAAGTTCTTAAAACTCTTCATCAAACTTTCCATATAGGGAGAGAAAATACCAGTTATGTCTTAGGCTCTTTAATGAAAGAAAAAACTCTCTCTATTCCTCTGTTCCCCATGACATTAATAAGAATTAGAAACATCTTCATGAGAAAAATTCAAGTCTTCCTATGGTGTTTTGTCAGAGTTCTTTTTCTCATCAATGACTTATTAGTCCTTTTTCAATAAAATAGATTCATTTCATTAATAGACATTGATTCTGATGTTTTAGGACACTTCTTGTACTTGTTTCTCTTGGTTCTATATTTAACACTAAACTTTCACTTCCTGAACTTCTGCCTCCTTTCTAACAAGATAAAATAATTTCCCACTGCCTTGATAACAATGGTAATGATTTTGCTGTTTCTAAATATCTTCTCAGGTTCAAAAGAAAGAAACAAGAAGGATGACCTACATTCAGATGACAACAAAGGATCAGAGTGGCTCACAAGTTTTTTTTTTTTTTTTTTTTTTCCCTTGGGTCTCTAGATAGCTTCTGATGAGTGCCACAACCTAAGATCCTATTCACCTTGCAGAGGTGAGAGTTCTCCTAACCTCATTTCCCTAACAGTAGCTAAGTAAGGTAAGTATGGTACAGAATGGGAGCAAGGTAATTTTTTCATAGTTAGTTACGCAGGGGCAGAAGACCAAGGAGATCATAGATATTAATCTATCTCAGTCAGACTAGAAAATGGTGGCCCAGCCACTGTACAGTGCTAGACCTTGAACACATTTCATGGCTTTCTCTAAACCTGTGTGTTTCACCCTTTCCCAGTTGGTAGATCCTTTCTAAGCCTCCATACACTTCCTGTGTTCCCATCAACTAACTATTCAAGATCTCTGGCATGCATCTAAACCTGACTATGAGATACATTACAACTAAAATCCTCTCAATTTACATTTCTAAAATTGTAAAGAAGCCCAAAACAGGCTACCTCATGAAACCTGCTCAGTACCCTAATAGCTACTCAGCTTGGGAGGTTTATTTCTCTCACCTATATTCTTTCTTAAAATGAATGTTTAGTAATTTACCATTTTTGTCAAAAGTTTTCAATTTTTTGCTAAGGATGGATAAGGATTTGGCATGGAGTTTTAATCTAAGAGCTCAAATCCCATGTTACTTATTCTTTTATTTATTCTTTTATTTTTATTGTTATTTATTATTTTTTGCAAATAACAACAAAAGGGAAAATTATTTTGAGGCATTGTTATTGTTTTCTTTATTTATGTAATATACTGATAACCTCAGTGATAACCTCAAGTGAGATAGATCTAAACTGCAGGATTTGGTTTAAAGAGATTTTCTTCTTGTTGGTAACAATGCCATAGGAGACACCTCTGAACCAAGGTCAGTAGCCTGAGGAGTTATCTCCCTTAATCAACTACAGACCTCCATTCAGGAAACTCCAAACTTTGACTTTGCTGAAGGAAATAATTTCAAGATGAGCCCGTGTGAGGTATGGTTGCAGTTAATGAAAAATGGAGCAATGCCCACTTAGAGAAAGATGAAAGAAGGCACACCTCAGTGCATGGATGAGGTTTCTGTCAGAAGAGTCACCCCAAAAAGTACTAGTTGTGTTTGTGTATAGGATTTTGGAGGCTTTTAAGATTTCATGACTTAGGCTGTTTTCAGGGACATTTTCCCCAATCTCTGTCCCCCTGTTCAAAAAGTCAGATTATAGGGTGGCTTGCAAAATGTTTTGGAAGGGATTATAATCTCATCAAATAAAACCATGGGACACAACAGATCTACATAATGGTTAAGATATGTCTTTTGGTGAGATTTCTAGAAAATGGCAGGTTTATGGCTAAGAAAGGAGCAATGCCATATGCACTTAAGCCTTAAGTCAGATTCACCGATATCTGAACTTTCTTATTTCAAATGTATGTATGTCTATTAAAATAGTATTGTCCATATGTTGGCAATCTTTATAGCAAATATTCATTATGTTGCTTCAAGAAGACTCTTGGCTAGAGGCTCCTTGCCCTACCCATATCCACATCCTCTTCCCCGTCTTTCTAGCCCACCTTATACTTACTGCAAGATGAAGACTGAGGTCAATGCGTGATGTTATTTCTGGTAGAAGATGTACTATGCATTATCATTTGCAGTTCATCTCAAAAAGAACTTTTTTTTTTTTTTTTTTTTTTTAAAGGTTGGATTCATGTCAACTTTTCTTTCAGGAGTTCTTGGCTCTGGAATCTTTGCTACCTTTAAAGATACTCTTTCCTATATATAGTGAAAATTGTAAAATATTACACTTTTTTTTTTGTTTTGCCTGTATGCCCTGTTTGTGAGAATGAAAATTATCTCAGAAGGAAGGAATTCAGAGAAGTTAATTTGCCTCAGTGAATTTTCCCTATTCCTTAGTTATATGTTCTTCAAGTGTTGACTATCTTTGAAAATTCTGTGATATTTTCAAAACTATTTTGTATTTTCCCAACTCATGAATATTACTAGTCTGAGGTTAGTGATAGAGTAGGAATCCAGAGTCCCAATCTCATGAGAAACAAGTCTCAGCATATGTAATTTTGTATTGAATAAATATTTTTATTATATAGCATATTTTAATGCTATAATGAAATTTCCCTATTATGTTTTAGGATTTCCTTAGATTTTATCTTGTAGAACTTATTTTTTAATGCATTTTCTTAATTTTAGAGAGACAGAGAAAGAGGCAGATAGAAAGCGAATGGGCATGCCAGAGCCTTCAGTTACTGTTAGTGAACTCCAGACTCATGTGCCATCCTGTGCATCTGTCTTTACAATGGCACTGGTGACGTGAACCTGGGTCCATTGGCTTTGCAGGCAGATGTCTTAATTACTAAGCCATGTCTCCATCCCTTAGAACTTATACTCTATATCCACTTTAATGAGAACAAGAAAACATACCCACATAATTCCAGATGCCATAAGCTTATAAAAGTAGACTTGACATTAGTCAATTTATTACTTGATTTACACCCTTGTAAATTGCTCTTTAAAAAATGTTAACTACAGAGATAATTATGTCTCTGTAGTATGTTTACACCATTCCAATCAAAACTAGCAAAGAGATAACTATATACTCCTTAAAGAGCCATAAACCAAACTACCATAAATATTTATTAATTATATCTGTGGGAAGTTAAATCTATCCTTAAATGCACTTAAAGAACAATTTGCATTGTATGAGTATTTGTGTGTGCATGTAAAATGATTAAAGTTGGATGGTTTGGAAAGGTCTGGTTTTGTGTTTCTAAGAATTTCTTCAATTTCTTATTACTAAAATATGTCAAGAAAATGTGCTAGGTGAAGAAAGGAATTGTAAAAGCAAATGGTGGACCCAGAGATTAAAAAATATATTGCCATATTCTTGTGTATAGAACTCACAAAAAATTTTGGATGTGGTATGGGAGAAAATTACTTCGTAAGTCTAATATTAGATGCAAAGGTTGTGGAAATTTCCTCCTGGGTAGTTCCTTTCTCATTCAATAGCAAATTACCATTAGCATAACAGCTGTGTCAGCTAGCCAGGCTGCTTCTTGGAGCAAACAGGAGGTAGGTAATCTTTCACTCACTGCTATGCCAGATAAAGTGAAATCTCCTACTAATACTAGAGTTGTCCATAAAAACCAATTACACAACAGTAGCATATCTATTGATAAAGATTGTGCTAAAACTTAACAAAATGATGCACAAGTTCACTTTTCTAGGTTGAAGTGAACTTAAAGTCACTACCATGATGCAACATTTAAAAATACATTTTAAAACATGAGAAAAAAAAAATCAAAAAGAACTGGGGCTTTGTTGGTAAAGTACTTGCCATGCAATCAAGAGACCCTGAGTTCTGATCCAAGTAAAAGCTGGGCACACACCCTGTGCCTGTAATCTCAGTGTCAAAGAGGTACAGAATGACCCAGCCAAACTGCGCTTCTGCTTACGTGAGAGACCTTGGTTCATAAAATAAGATGTCGAGTCATTGAGGAAGGTGTCCACTGCTGATTTCTGGTTGCAAGATTCATGTGCATACACATTCATACATGTGCCACATACCTCTGCTTACATATGCACCACAGACATGCAAACTTGCATACACACATGATGGGAGGCAGAAATTGTTTAGGCAGTCAGGGTAAGAGAACCCCAAAAGTCAATGGCTGATTATTCCTTGACTAATTGTCAGTAAGCTTATAGAAACCTGGATGTTACACCTTCCAGGAAAGACCTCTAGATTAAACTTGTTCCCTTCCTAGAGGACAGAAACTCTGACCATTACCTAAGAGTACTGACAAAGCTTTAAACTCTGGTCTTTGTCAATCGTAACCTGCCAACCTGGTCTTCCTCACGTAGGCACTCCCCATAAAACAACAAATCCCCACTGGTCACATACCGCCAGATGTTCAAAGTGGCTCACATCTGGAGTTCATTTGCAGCAGCCAGAGGCACTGCGAATGGAGAGAGACTAACCATGTCAGTTAGCTTTCGCATCACCATGACAGAATTCCTGACATAAATGTTAGTGAAACAGAGGCTTACTTGAGCTGCTTCAGAGGTTTCTTCCTATCATGGTGAGGTGGATGCACTGCAGCTGAACAGTTTACAGCTTGGCATCCAGGAAGCAGAACAAAGAGATGACAGGAAGGAGTCATAGCCCCACGAACATGCCCTGAGGGATCTACTTCCTCAAAAAAAATTGAGTTTTGAGGTGAGCTTCTCAAACCCCCTCTTGGCTTTCTGGGCAAGAGCCCTGCCCTCTTCCTAAAGATTTGCACTGCAATAAAATCTTTTTGAACCTTTCTGAATTCTCTGGTTCATGTATTTCATTCTTCAAATTTGTGGGACAAGGAACTGGGAATACCCCAAATTATTGGTGCATTAGCATACAAGAAAGACCAAATTATTATATCACACATACATGCATAAAACATTCAAATATATATACCAAACACAAGAAAAAATAACTGCTTTTTTCTCCATGCAGACCACACACACACACACACACACACACACACACACACACACACACAATCGTGTATATGTGTGTACGTAAGTCTTGAAGGTGAAAATGGGAGCATGAGAAGGGAAGGAGATATTAAGGCAGAGAAGAAAAGAGAAGATCATTTATTAAATATAATACAGAAGCAAAAGTAATGAAAATTAGGGGAGAGGATGGGAACAAGAGAGAGGGAGAAGGAGAGAAAGAGAGAATAGAGAGAATGAAGTAGCACATGGGATTGTGGAAGGGTAAATGATATGTCATCTGCAAGCAGGGAAGCCAGAAAGCCTTTGGTGTAACTTAGTTGCAAGTGTAAGGGCTTTGAAGGAACCCTTCCAAGTGCTGTGAGAAAGAAGCTCTTCTGGGAGAAGAAAACAAGGAAGAGAAAGAAAAGGATATCTGAGCTAAAGAAAGAGTATGTTTGTCCTTTTCCAGATTTTTTATTTGTTTTGTTTATTTTTATTTATTTATTCAAGAGTGACAGAGAGAGAGAGAGAGAGAGAGAGAGAGAGAGAGAGAGGGAGGGAGAGGGAGAGAGAATGGGTACATCAGGGCCTCCAGCCACTGCAAACAAATTGGAGATGTGTGTGCCCCCTAGTGCCTCTGGTTAAGGTGCATCCTGGTGACTAGAGCCTCAAACCGGGGTCCTTAGGCTTCACAGGCAAGCGCTTAACTGCTAAGCCATCTCTCCAGCCCCTTTTCCAGATTTTTTTTTTTTTTTTTTTTTTGCTAATTTTCACTCCAGCTATCTGAAGATGCTCACACACATTAGTGCGGTTGCTCTTTTATTTTACCTAAGTCTGCCAATTCAAATATTAATTCCTGGAAATGTACACATACACACATGTTCATACACATTCACCAAGAACTAATGTTCTAGCAGCTAGCTGGGCACCCAATAGGCCAGTCAAGTTGAGATGCAATATTTACCATCATTTGTAGTCTACACCAGGTTTGGAGATTAACAAAAATTTGATGTACAGATATTGGGAGGGAAATAGGATATTCAGACTATACATATTTTAGTGAGGATTACTTGAGTATTTATTGATTTCTTAGAGACTGATTATGTTTTCCTTAATGACTTAGATTATAGTTATGTTATACCTTCAAAATATTTAATATGATTCTCAGTCACATTAAGACATAGAATGCCATTGTGGAAGAAGTGGTGGAAAGAATGTAAGAGCCAAAGGAAGGGTACAGAATTTGGCCTCAATACCCAAGACCTTGCAGTGCCTAGCAATACCCACACAAGACCCCCTTAATAGGAGGCAAAGATGATGAAATCAAATTAAAAGAGAGAATAATGGAGAGAGGGAGGGGATATGACAGAAAGCAGTTATGAAGGGGAAGTGGGGGAGGGGAGCAGAATACCATGGTTTGTTGTCTGTAAGTACAGAAGTTGTCAAATATATATATGTATCTAAATAATTTTCTGGTAGGGAATTTCACTGTTATTTTATACTACTGTATTATTAAAATATATTAATCCTTTTCACACACTTTTAAATAAATTGATTTTACTTTTCTAAAAGAGATTTAAGAAAGGACAAGCTATTGTCTTATACAAAACAGTTCTGTTTAATTTTTTAAAAGGACAATGACATCATTTTTAATTATTAAATATTAAAGTAATGACTAAGAATGATAATATTCTTCATCACATTTTTTTATCATAAAGGACAAATCAAACCTTAGTAAAACTGTGCTCATCTCAATCAGGAGTCAGATTCTTCTACTATTGGAAAAGTTCATGTGTATCAACAAAACCTACTCTATTAAGAACATACTTCATTTATTTCAAAATGATTGGCATTGATAAGTGAAAATTGTTTCTTCTTTAAATGTCCTTGGCTGGTCATTTACAGGATGTTTTAAGAAAACAATCAAATCTTACCCTTAAAATAGAAAAGGAAGCAAAAGCACATTTGATGTTGAAGGAAAAAATTGCAGTTTCAATCAGTGTCTTAGCAAACTAATTAAAAATGTGTTGGAGAAAGCAAATCAATGAATACTATATGCCCTCCTTGGAGCACCTGCTGATCTGAGACTTGTCTTTTCACATTTGCAGGAAATTGGAAACTATACATACATATATACATATATACATACATATATATATATACACACATATATATATATATATATATATATAGGATATATATATATATATATATATATATATATATATATATATATATATATGGGATATATATATATATATCTTAGAGAGGAAAATAACAATTCTCTCCTTTCCTCCATTTCTCTGTTTTTCTCTCTCTCTCAATTTGAAACAAACTCAAAGTACAACTTTCAAAGAACAAAGACACAGATATTACTAGGCTCTGTACCATAATGCAGGAATCAATGTAGTTTACTTGGATTTCAATGCTGTTCCCAGTGTTGTCACAAGGATGATGTTTAACAATTATCATTAACTTATAGGGAAATAAGACTAAAGAAATGTTAGGAATAATTCTAAAATAGACTCACTGATTATTCTATGATAAATTGACAAACATATGGACTTACTATAAATCAAAAATTAATAAAATCTAAGCAATGAACAAATTTATAGTTTGGATTTCTAATAGAATTTATTCCACTGCTAATGTATAGTAATTTATAGGGAATGAGCTCACTCAAAGTATGCCTTTAAGATGGTAGCAGGTATACTTAAGGGACTTAAGGGTAGTAGATGTGACTCTGAAAAAACAACTTGACATTACCATTAGCCTCACTTTAATTAAATCATAATGAATGTTATGTTTTCTTCTTTTACATCACTGAAAGTTATCCTACAGCTAAATGACTATGGAGTAAATGATATTTTAAATTTTGTTTTTATTTTTATTTATTTATTTGAGAGCAACAGACAGAGGGAGAAAGAGGCATAGAGAGAGACTGAGAAAGAATGGATGTGCCAGGGCCTCCAGCCACTGCAAACGAACTCTAGACATGTGCCCCCCCAACTTGTGCATCTGGTTAACATGGGTCCTGGGGAATCAAGCCTTGAACCAGGGTCCTTAGGCTTCACAGGCAAATGCTTAACTGCTAAGCCATTTCTCCAGCCTGCACATGATATTTTAATTTTAGTTTCCTTACAGACATCCCTACTGAATAAACGCTCTTCATATATAACTAAAGTAAGTCTATACCTGGTGTTGTGGTTTGAATAGAATAGATGGCCCCCAATATATTCAGTTCTTTATTGTTTGTAGTTTGCATCTGCTGGCTACCTGGCTGAGGTAATGTCAATGGGTGATCTTAAGGTGTGGTGGTGGGTTTCAGATTTCAATCTAAAGATATGCAAAGTGTGCCTAGCTGGAGTTTCTAAAGTGTGCTGTGTGGCTTTTGACCTTTAGGCTTGTGCTTCTGTCTGTCTGCTTGGGCCTGTAAAGGCAGGCCAGCTTCTTCTGCCATTATGGAACTTCCCCTGGATCTGTAAGCTTCAAGAAATCCCTTCCTCCATAACTGTGCCTGATCTGGAAGTTTATCTCAGCGAACCTGAATCTGTCTGCTACACCTGGGAAATAGAATTCAAATTCAACATTAATCTATTTTTAGATGTGAATTCAGTACATTTTCTTAACTGATATATTAAAACCATAAAATTATAAATATTTACTATTAGGTCAAAATGGGCTTCCCAAAAGCGAGTCACTAAAAGAAAACAGGATGTCTACAAGGAGATATAAGGCGATGGATCATCCACATTCCTCAAGAAATTACCCAACCATTAATGAGGCCCCAAGAACAGAGATTTACCTCCCCTCCTTATCTCTCACCAGGTCACTTCTGGTCTTACCCTGAGACCAAAGATTTACTACCCCTATATCTTTCACCAGGTCGCTCCTGGGTTTTCCATAGGGCTAATGCAAAGAACAGAGATTTACTGCCCTAATAAGAAAATTCCTTCCCTTTCTCACCTTCCCCCAATTGAAAAGCCTATAAAGCCCACTATCTGTAACCCCAAACTGACTGCTCCACTCTTGAGAGTCAGTCCTGGCAGCTCATGTTCCCCTACACCACCTGAATAAAAACTCCCATCTTTGCCTCAGAGTGGTCTCCATGGTCCTTGGTCACTGCCGAACCTTACATTTACTATTTATGGGAAACTATGTGATGTTCCAGAACATATATGTAGCAGCGTATAGTGTCAAAATCAGGGTAAAAATATTTATGTCCTCCAATATTCATCAATTCATTATTGAATTCATTATTAATTACAGGATGGGTAATAACAAATCTACTGTTCTTTAGTTTCTATCAAATTCAGAATTGATGTGGAATTGCAAAATACATTAAAAATGAAACCATAGGGCTGGAGAGATGGCTTAGTGGTTAAGCTCTTGCCTGTGAAGCCTAAGGACCCCGGTTCAAGGCTCAATTCCCCAGGACCCATGTTAGCCAGATGTGCAAGGGGGCACACACATCTGGAGTTCGTTTGCAGTGGCTGGAAGCCCTGGAGTGCCCATTCTCTCTCTCTCTCTGCCTCTTTCTCTCTGTCTGTTGCTCACAAATAAATAATTAAATAAGCAAAAAAAAAATTTTTTAAAAATATTTTAAAAAATAAAACCATAGATAGAAATGGATTATGTTTAATGGCCAAAGTGATTTTAAAGTATGGCTTAACTTTCACCTACAAAACATCTACAAAGTTGGTATTTTCCTGTGAATATAGATTACATATATGTCAATAGAATAGATAACACATATCACATATACATTTGAATAAAAGCACAGATTTAAAATTATTGCATGAATAGAATTTTGCAGATAAAATACCTTAACAGGAAGATAAGCCTAAGATGATTTTAAACTATTTTAATAGACATTATTTTTAGAGATTTTTGACATCAATAAAAACTAGGAAAATGTACAAAAACAATCCATCCATTTCCTGACTTCATATGTGTAGAGCATTCTGCCCTATCAAAATTTGGCGCCTCAGTAACTCATTCTGTGGGCCTAGACTTTAGTCCATTGTCATTTCAAGTCTATTGTTTACAATAGCAAGCATTTGCTCAATCTATTTTACATTCTATGGGCTTTGCAAATTCAACATGTACAACATTGTGACGTTATGCATAGTAATTTCGCTCTGTCTCCTCTCCCAACCTCTGACAACCAATGATCTCTATTGTTGCCATAGTTTTGTCTTTTCCAAAAATCCTATAGTTGGCGGATGAATGCACTTTGTCAGCTCAGAACTTTCCAGTACTTTATGGAATGTAGCTGACACACAGAACACAGCATTTTTGAGTTTATCTTTGTGTATTGGTCCGAGTTTACTCTATATATTTTTCTTGTTTTGATGATTTCCTTGAAGCAATCTTAGTTTTCCTTTTGGAATTTGAATATGACTATTTTATATTGGTAGAGCACTCAAACATTTATCATCAAAATACATTAGCATCTTAAAAAAACTTGAGTTGATTCTAAAGTAGAAATTTATACAATTCTAAAGAAAGGTATAATAGTTCAACTTTTTAAAAATGTACAGGAATGCTATAAGGAAAGGAGAGAGAAATCCATACATAAGGGGAGGTGAATTTGATTGTTTATTTGCTTATTCAATACTGAAAACTCCCTTGCCAGAAATGCTTTTATTTTGCAAATGCTGAGGGTTAATAGAAATGCATGGTACTGGTTTTGATGTGTAAGCACTTTGTAAATGCAGTGCAAATCACTGTGATTCATTGTGTTATCTATAAAACATTTTGATTTTCTCATCTCATAGGGAGTAAAAGGATTTACAAAGGCCTATAAAATGTTTTCAATATTCCATAGTGCTAAGTATTACTATTCAACTTCTCTATATAGTGTGCTTAGTGTGCACAGGATTGAAATAAAACATATGAAGGCATCATAATTCCTGGCCACTTCTTTTGCTTTGGAAATGTTATTTAACATTTCTGAGCATACCTTTCTGGTCAGTAACATAAGAACAGAACATTACCTGGAGCTTTTTCAGTAAGTGATAAAGAGCTGTGTAAAGTACTGGAGTGTTCTAAAACTATATATATATATAGTCTCCTAGGATTTGCTTTTTGTCCTTAGAGCAAAATATTTGAAAATTTTGTAAAATTAAAATATTAAAAATTTAGTAATACTCTTGCATACCAGCAAAACTTATTTTTAATATCTACAAATTATTCGCACTTATCATATTGAATGGTTGGGAATTTTCTTGTGAATCATCAACTTCAAGCAGTAAAATTGCTGAGCTCTATGAAAGTTACTGTCAGTGTAAAAGGAAGGACTCATTTTATTGGGGGGGGTTGTTTGTTTTTCATCTAAGCTAAAAGATTTTACTCTTTTTCCTTACCAGGTGGAAGGATTTTATTATCTAAAACAAAAGCATCCAAAGTGCAGGAAGGATTATTATAAGACAATACTGTTCTGAATTCCACCCTGGAATAAAATGTTGAGTGACTCAGGAAAAGACTAACCAGCTACTGCAGTATAACAAAGTGTCCTTAAACCCTGCAGCTAAAACCGGCACACATTCACATAGCTCTGCACATCAGCTGACTTCTGTAGAAATCACTGTGGTAGCTGTAATGCACGCGTACGTGGCTAGCTGGAACACATTCACGTCATGATGGCAGACAAATGGAAAGATACAACAATGCTGAGGCCCAGGTTTAGCACTGACTACCTTCACCACTGTCCACATGCCCCAGTCATACTGAGTTTCATGACTCATACAATCAAGGACTACACATAGGCACCCTAAATATAGGACCAAAGATGGGAATCCTGCTTTAGAAATAAAGAGTTAATGTTCCATTAGCTTCAAGTGTGAAGTCAAAGGCAACACTATAGCTTCAATATCAGTTATTACTGTTTCTATAGTCACTGTGATTTTATCTGTTAGGAAGAGTCAATGGAGCACACACAATATTGCTAAAAGCGGACTAAACCAAAATTTAGACATTAGATTTTCCTCCAAACTGCTGTTACAGTTTGAAGATTTTTGTTTGTGTTTGTCTGAGGGCGTAAATCAGTACAACAGTTAACCACCTGGCATATGCAATGTGTGAGGCCCTGAATTCAATTCCTAGAACTTAAAAAAAAAAAAAGAAGACTATGCTAACAAATAAATTTAATTTTAGTATTGCTGAAATGAGCAGGTGTTAGGAAAAACGTTTATTCTGGGTTTTTGATCTGATTATAGGCAGGTTAAATGGACAATACAGCAAATAATTTTCATTGTCTGAGTAAGAGAATTTGGAATTTCTGTACAGAGGGATCCTTTCTGTATAAACCATCTCTCTCTCTCTCTCTCTCTCTCTCTCTCTCTCTCTCTCTCTCTCTCTGTGTGTGTGTGTGTGTGTGTGTGTGTGTATACAGTGTTTAAGATAATCTTAAAAAGTGTAGACTTGGTGGAAATGTCTAAACATTAATGATATAAGATGCATCATTATGAATGGCTTTGGGAGGCTATTTGGAGGTCATGAGCCCTGGTAGAAAAGAGATTAGATTCTTCCCTTGAGAGATTTTTCTACTAGATTTTTTAATGTCCCTGAAAGATCGATGCAATAAAGGTGTGGTTGCCAGACAGTAGTACTCTTGTGTGGTAGTGAGACCTTTGACAGGAAGGACCTGCTGGGAGGAAAGCTAAGTCATTAGAGTATGTGCACTTGAAGGGCATTGTGACCACAGTCTTACTAAGGTAAATACCTGCATTTTCCACAATGCACTCCAATGAGATATGTCCAAAGCAATTGGTGCAAGAAATCATTGACTGAAACGTACAACGATGCATTTTGCCACAGCAATGGAAGGCTAATACATTAACTACTTGAATATTTCTTCACTAAGCATAGTTTAGCTTCTGCTTTGCTCTCCTAAGTACATGAGTTAAACAGCTTAGTTAAAAATTACAGATTGCATGATTTCCTATGTGGACCACGTCATCAAAGATGGGAGTAAAAGGAATGCAGTGATGGTGAGTAGAGGAGAAAAAGCAGCAGAAATGAAAGATGAGCATTTCTGAGAACTAACTGTAACATGAAGTCTGACATCAGCAACTAATGGCTAAGTCTCTCGGTTTCCAATTTAACCCTTCTAGTTGGACAGCTCAGAGCCTGAGGAAAATTCCAACCCAAGCCAGCAGCTCTCTTTGGAGGACACTCTAGAGTCACAGCATGTTCAAAACACACCTGGGGTCTCTATTGCAACTCATGGTTCACTCTCATGGCTCCAGCACTTCTCCATGCAACAACTTTAGCAAACCTGTCTCACATTGCCCAGTGGTTAGTTCCAAAAAACAAACTGCATTGAAATACCCATTTATCCTCTCTTTTCTGCATTTATTATCCTCCCATAGTACCAAATAGGCTACTAGCCTTGTTAATCTGGAGCTTCGGAAAGGCGAGGTGTTATTGGGAGGGGAATAAAGTTGACTTTGAAAAGCTGAAAGACTCCTACAGCATTAAGACCTTTAATTTTCAAAAGAGATTGCATTCTTCCTGTCTGACTTAGGCAGGGCCCTGGGGTAAAGCAAACCTAAACTGTCTCACACAAAGGCCCCAGGATAGGGAGTGGTGGCAGCAGCCTGAACCACTGCTGGTCATATCTCAAATGGACCAGTAGGGGAGCTCCTCCCCCCATTCTTGGGGGTCGCAGTGAGCCTGGGCTCCCAGACAAAATCCCAAACCCTGAGATTGGCAGGAAATAAGGCCACTTCCTCTCCAACATGGGATAACTGGACATTCAGGTAAGACTTAGCCTTTGCCCATAACCCTGTGGTCTTTGGCCAGTTGCCTAGGAAACTCCTTCTATGGGATCAGCCAGCACCTTGCACAGCTCCTCCCCATTCCATTGCCTATGTGCCAGAATGAATGTCCCCATATGCTAATCAGGCATCAGCAAGCAATCTTGTCCAGTCCACTTAGGAGCCTCTTCTCACCCTCAACTGCTTATAAATCCATTTTCCTGACAATAAATCGAGAGCTGTTCATGGAAACTGTCTCCTAAAAGTCTTTACTTTCACAGGCTCACCACCACAATTGTCTGGAATGCCTTGGGGGACTGTGCCTGGCCCAAGGACCTAGGAACCCGCATCTTCTGTTGTCCCAATGCAGGTCAGTTGGCCCAAAATCAATGGTGGTAATTTATCAAAGAAGCGGAAAGGGCAGCAGTTTTGGCCCAAAGCTTTCATTTCTTTCCGTGCCATATCCTACTGCTCACACTTGTCCATTTCCACGTGGTGCAATCCTGCACATGATCTCTACTGGAAATCGTAGTAATTCTCTTATACAAACTACTGCTAGCCCAGTCTCAACAAAGCTCTTTCTTCCCAGCATAGTTCACAGATTTTTTTTTTTTTTTTAATGTAGATCTTTCATCTGTGACCAGAATATTCCTCAAACTCTGCTTACATCCCTACAAGGCATAGATTTCAAATCCTTCCACATTCCTCCCATAAAACACTTCCAAAGGCCAAAAGCCACAGTCAGGTTTCTACCAGTAGTGACTTTACGGACACCAATTTTCCGTTGCAATTACCTCCTTGTTGCTAGGTTAAAGCACTTGATCAAAGTAAGCTTGTGGAAGGAAAAGGTTTATTTTGGCTTGTAGTCTCAGGGTAAGCTTCATGAAGGCAGGACAAAGATTGTAGAGTAGAGGCCTGACATCACCTCCTTGTGAACACCAGGTGAACAATAGCAACAGGGCAACTAGCAAGAGAAAGCTGGCTATAACGACCCGAAGGCCGCTCCCAATGACACAACTCTGCCACTCAAGGCTCCAACTCTCACATCGCCATCAGCTAGGAGTCAAGCATACAGAACACGTGAGTTTATGAGGGGCAGTTAATTCAAACTACCACAAAGATCATCTCATATCCTTTTACAACACTATTTTTTTCTTCTTGCTTTTTTTTTTTTTTAATAAATCAGTGACTTACTTTGCTACCATATAATGAACAGTATGTTGCTAATCATGTACATGATATCAGTATCATGCTGGATATCCATTCCTTCTTAAAGCCTCAGATGTTCTCATTTAGGAAATGATCTGAGCACAGTGACAATCATGAAGTACACTTTGGATTCTTCACAGTCAACAACATTTTGACATTGTCTACAGATGGAATATTACTAAACTTATTGTTCTGAATTGCCTAGAAACCCACCTCTGAATGTTTTCAGTAAGAGCATGCCCCAAGTGGTTTACTAGAGGTGGGAACACACAATCTGAATATGTGATACCATCCTGTCATCTGGGCTATCAAACTAAACAAAAAATGGCAAAAAAGAGAAAGTGAGATGAACACCAGCATTTCTTTCTCTTCCTCTTTCTGTGTCTCTCTCTACTACCTGACTGCAAATGATATTCATATTCACATGTGTTCCTATAGATGGAGACCAGAGGAGGATAACATTGGGTGTTGGTCCTGAAGAACTGTCCACCTTTCTAGACAAAGTTCTCTTGTTGGTTGAGAACTTATCAAATAGGCTACATTGACTTGCCAGAGAGCATCAGGGGATTTTCATGTCTTTCTCCCCATCACCAGGATTACAAGTAAGCACCACCACGCCTGGATTATTTTATCCAAAATCTGGGAACAAATTCAGATATTATGTCTTCTACAACAGTGCTTCTGTGTGTGTATGTATGTGTGTGTGTGTGTGTATAAATTTTTTATTTTACTACTAAGCAGAAATCTGTCTGTCTTTTAGGAAACCTTGTAGGTCTATCTGATCAAAAGCTCATTGTGGATGATAGCCACATGCTGGTACTGGGAGCTACAGGTCAGTGCCCATTAAGAAAAGGAAGGAAAAGATAACTAATATACAAGAGTTAGAGAGGAGAGAGAGAGAGAGAGGGATGGAAGCTGTAGAAGATTAAGGTCAGTCTTCATCATACCCTCTCCAATGTCTTATAGTTCAGGTGTTCCCTCTAAGGGCCTGGTGAAGTTTCAGCCATTTGGTCTGCCTTTTAGGAAGTAGAGTTTTATGGTACCATTGCCGTTTGGGTCTAGATTTGTGTATCCATTCAAACTAATGCACTTTTGAAAAATAATATGTATTGAGTGCAGGTCAAAGATCAGCTGCTCTTTTCAGCTCCTAGGATACACCACTCAATGACCACAGCAACTATAAAGGACAGTAACATTTTCTTAAGAAATTAAGAATTTCTGATAATTTAATTTTATTGGATAAGTGATCCTATCTGAAATATGTTTCTATTTCCAAAATTATTCCTGGTTTCAGCTATTATAAATGAACACTTCTAGATTATGAAATCACAAATTCTCAGTTATGTTAGACACCTATTTTGGTTCTATGATTGGAGACTCAGATTTACAACACAAGGGCATGAGATTGGTTGGCTTGATAATGAAAACTGAGAGAAAGTGAACTGTGAAGTCTCTGCAGACAGTTCCAGTTTGACCTCACCTTATCTAGCATTGCAGGAACACATGCCATGAAAGTGTAAGTGTATTTATAGGTTCTCTTTGACCTTCCTTGTTTTTATCTAAGGAATAAAGTTTAGACAGTTATTATTATTTACTTGAATATGTTTCCTTCTTGTTAACTCTCCAGATGACCCAGGATTAATTAACTGATCTCAAAATCCTTGATTATCTCCAGTATTCCAGAACTGCATCAGCGAGTTCCCAACATACTTTTTTTTTTTCTTAGGAACACGCAATAAGATGCAACCGTTCATCGTTTAGGGCCATGAACTAATGGGCATCATAGGTTAATAATCTCTAAGATTTCAAATGGATCTTTGTCAACAAGATCATATGACAAGTTAAATTTAACTTTCTGCTATGTTTTTTACTCAGCATTCTTTGTTATAACATATTTGAGCTTATATTATGTGTGTGTATTACGTGTGGTATGGTGTGTGATGAGAGTGGTATATACATTTGTGTATATAGATGCAAGGACCCTGTGTGTACACATGCAGAGGTCAGTGGAGAATGTCTGATGTTTCCTCTGCCCACCTGTCTGTTTACTTGAAACAGAGTCTGTTATTCAACTCAAAGCTACTCTTTTCACCATTTTGTCAGTCAGCAAACCCAAGTGATTTTCTGGTCCCCACCTCCATAGAACTGGGGTTACAGGTAAGCATGGCCATGCTTTACTTTTTACATGGGTATTGGGGAACAGAAGTTGAGAGGTCTCTCAGGCCTACCTTGATATGTACTCATATGTAGTTAGTAGTATCCCCCCCAAAATTTTGTTTTCATAATGGTTTGTATTTGTATGTAAATAAAAGTGATCTTGGCTGATTGACCAGTATTGTGTTGCTATATGCGTGTGTGTGCATCTATCTATCTATCTATCTATCTATCTATCTATCTATCTATCTATCTATCTATATGTAATGTGTAAAGTACAGTAAGCAATGCACAGACATATTTAGAGACTGGAAAACTAAGTTTAAGACTAGAATGCCAGCAAAATGTCTGAAATGATAATGTAATAAATGTGACCCAAGGAACTCAAACTATATAGTTGGTCTTTGTGTTAAGACTTGATTTATTACTACCACTGTTCCTATGAACAAGAAATCTTCCTCTGTATCTGACAATCCACTTTGAAATCACTGGTAACTCAACATTGAAATCGCCTTTTCCTTAGATACTAGCAACATGGAATCCATAAGTTCCCCCGCTCAAGCTGCATTTCTTTGCTGTTAAGACTTGAACAAGTGATTGTGACTGAAGCTACCTAGCTCATTTGAATAAATTAATTTCAGCAATAGCAAAGCTTCCCCTACTCTGCTGACTCTTCAGTGGTGACAGAGAAGTACAAGTATTGGAATTTGGTATAGGCAGAAAGGCTGGTCAAAGGCCTCAGGTGCATCATGCATTCCCTTTGCAACGGGGCAGATTTGACAAAGTGGTGACTCCCCTGCAGTCTCCAGAGCTTGCAGCTGCCTCCCTAGACTCCCTGGGCAAGTCACACAGCGTGCCTGCTCTCAAGGAGGGCCTCCTATGTCCTAGACACCCCGCCTGCTACTCTACCTGTAAAGTCAATGCCGGCCTAGCCAAGTCAACTTCTCATCCTTATTATGAGTCAGATCAAATGTTCTCTAACAAGGCCTGAACCTTCCAAGACTGACATTCCTTGAGTATCCTCTCTCACCCTTACATGACGCTCTGTTCTCTCATTGCACATTATGTTCACTCTTTGTGGTGGTTTGATTCAGGTATGCCCCATAAACTTAGCTGTTTTGAATGCTAGGTTCCCAGCTGATGCAGATTTGGGAATTAATACTACTTGGAGAGAGTGTATTGTTGGGCATGGGCTTATGGGTGTTATATAGTCATTTTCTCCATGCCAGTGTTTGGCACACTCTCCTGTTGCTATTGTCCACCTTATGCTGGCCAGGGGGTGATGTCCACCCTCTGCTCATGTCATCAATTTCCCCTGCCATCGTGGAGCTTCCCCTTGATCCTGTAAACCAAAATAAACCTCTTTTTCCCACAAGCTGCTCTTGGTTGGGTGATTTCTACCAGCCATGCTGAACCTGACTGCAACATTCTTTAATCATAGCTAATCATCACTGGGGTCAGCAGATAAGAGAGCTTGCTGAGCAAGCCTGAGGATCTGAGTTCAATTCTAAGCATCGTAAGAAAGGAAGGGAGGAGGGTACTTAATAGGTTGATATTGTATATATGTAAGTACAATGATTGAGATGGGGAGGTAATATGATGTAGAATGGAATTTCAAAGGGGAAAGTGTCAGAGGGGAGGGAGGGAATTACCATGGGATATTTTTTTATAATCATGGAAAATGTTATTAAAAGCTTAAAAACTAAAAAAAAAAAAAAAAAAAAAAAAACTATACTATATTAATTCCTGTTTAATTCACAATGATTTCCATACTTACACTGAATTCACATTACAACTTGGATATTTTCAGTTCTCCTTTCAATCCTTTGCTTCTCTTTCTCTTTGTCCTTTATTTTCTTAGATATTTCAATCTGTATGACTCCAGGAGTAATGTGAATAAAAACTATCAAAGATTAACTCACAAACAGAAGCACATTTGAGTAATTTTATCTTTAAACAGTATAAACCTTCACAGTTTTCAAAAGGTACAATGTGCAAGCATACTCCTGTTTGATCAACGTCAATTCTCACAGCATACACATTATGATGCGCTGGTATTTAAAGTGAATTTAATTAATGTTGAGTAAAATGTAAAAATCAAGTTAGTTGTCATATTAGCTGCACTTCTATTTCAATTAGCCACATATGTCCATGCATTGTACAGAAATGATTTAGACTGTTCCAATATCTGTACAATTTCTAATGGAAATGTATACTTCTTAGTTGACAGATAATTTTAAACAATTATTTCTATTGTTAGAAAGCATCACATTATTTATCTTATAATAAAAACTCCACATTTAGATTTATCCTTTCTACTTTCTTAAATTATTGTTGAGGAAATACTTTACGATACACAAAATACACATTTTTTTGAGGTAGGATCTCACTCTAGCCCAGGCTGACCTGGAGTTCACTATGTAGTCTCAGAGAGGCCTCAAACTCATGGCAATCCTCCTACCTCTGCTCACTAAATGCTGGGATTAAAGGTATGAGCCACCACACCTAGCTCAAAATACACATTTTAAAATATTTTATTTTAGCTTAGATACATAAGTGTAACTTAACAAAAATTTTCCAGGTGTAACATCACTTAAAAACTTATGTTCAAACATGACACTACTAAATGAATTCTTTAGTATATTTGATAATAGAGAATATTCCTGATATGTAAATAAAAAGTAGAGGCTCTAGGAAAATATGTACAAGAACATGGCATCTTCCATATCTTATGGAGAGACAAGGAGAATAACCATTGACATAGTCTCGCTGATTGATGCTCCCTCCCTATAGCATGGCTGCTTTTCTCTGTAATGCTTTGTTAACTGCATACTTAAATACGTTCCACATAAATGTATACTGAAGTGACTGGGTCACAGTTTTATATCTTTTTTATGCAGTGGACTTATGGACATTACAGACTATAAGTGTTTGTTCTCATTAAACGCAAGTGCTCATGATTTTAGTTTGTTTGTTTGTTTGCATGTGCTCCTGTAGTTATTTCTATATTCAGGAGTATGCTGGCACAGTGGTAGATGTCACAGAGAACAGCCAGTCCCGTGAGTACAATAGAAACTTGATAAATGAGAACAAAATGGAGTGAAGAGAAGCTTGTTGCAGATTATTAACTCACAAATCACAAACAAAATGAAGTGCTTTATGGACTACTGGAATGTCTTTTATGGAGCTGAGTAACCTTGGATTAATAGTCATTCCCTTTTCTTGAAAGGTGTTAGTTGAAGCTTCTAAGTTGAATTTCTAGTGCAATGGATGAATACTTTAGAAACTGTGTGTGTTTGAGGAGTACCTGGCATCTGACCTCTGCTTTCCCTTCAGCTGTCACTGTCTCCTCACAGACTTTCAATTACTCTCTTTGTTCTCTTTCTCCTTCCCATTACTGCCATCTATAACACTTGAAACTCCCATCTTCATTTTCACAGGTAATTGAATTGGTGAATTATTTTCACATTAATCTGGATTTTTTTAATGATATTCCCTTCAATGAAACTTCCAACCTTAATGCTTTTAATCTCTTTCCCATAATTAAATTGGACATGATTTCTTCGAATCCTGAAGGGAAGATTGGAAAGGCACCATTGCTTCCCATGAGGTCAATGAAGTTTAGGGCACTTAATTTTGGCCAATAAATTCCTACTTGTCTTTCTTTATAACCTCTTAGGACTCTGTAGTGAATAAATGAAGGGATATTTTTTCAAATATTTCTTTTTTTCTCATTCACTTCTTCAGTACTATGTGTATAAGAATAACACTGAGCCAAGAATTTACAAGGAATGGTGTGAGCCATGGGGCTTATATTTTACAACAGTGAAAAAAAAATCAGAAATATATGTATGCGGTAAATTTAAGAAATATGGAGATATGTTCTTAATGGGTACATATTTATTTTGATTTCCTAGAAAACTACAGTATTTGTTCTCACATGTTCAATTTTAAAAATATTTATTTATTTGCAAACAGAGAGGGAATCAAAGGGAGAGAGAGAGAATGAGTGAAACAGTGCCTCTAGCCACTGCAAACAAACTCCAGATGTTTTCAACATTTTGTGCATCTGGATTTACTTGGGAACTGGAGAATCAAACTTGGTTAGTTAGTTTTGCAGGCATGTGGCTTAACCACTGAGAAATCTCTCCAGCCCTCATGCTTAATATTTTAGGTTATACTTTTGTGTGTTTTAGGTGCCTAGGGGGAAGATATATATATATATACTCAATTCATCCTGAATCCAGATTATAGCTATACATATGTTTACCATTAAAGCAAAATAACAAGGAACCATCAATTGAAATCTGTCCTCACTTTAATTAAAAATATCTGTGGTCAATGATAGTAATCATTATAAAGTATGACTTTTGTAGAGCCTGAAGTGATAGGATTTCCATGAGTTCCAGGCCAACATGAGCTACATAGTGAGTTTCAAGTCAGGTTGGGCTACAAAGTGAGACTCAAACTCAAAAGGAAAAAAAGAAAGAATGAAAGAAAAAGAGAGAGAGAAAGTACTCCATTTAGAAAAAAATAAATAAATAAAATGATGCTTCATTCATCTAATTCCAGGGTTGCAGGTTTGCTTTGGAAGTGCTGGCAGGGATATTAACTTTTTACTGGCACATTGCATCACACAACTTTGAACAATATTCTCATTTCACATGGATGTGAATTTAGAAATATTCCAGGGAATACTTAGTTCCAACACATATGGGTTCATGTGGAAACATTCACAGGGTCTGTAGAGAAGAGGTTCATATTGTTCCAGGAGAATGTGAGCTGACATTGGGGCATCAGAATTGGAACCAGCTTGTGTTTTTAAACCCTGTGTCATGGACATTCTTTTTTTCTCCTTATTTTTTTCTTTGATAGAATCCAATGAAGCCCAAACTTGCCTCCAGCTTGCTATGTAGCCAAAAATGACCTTGAACTCCTAATCCTCCTGCCTCCTCTGACCAAGAGCTTAGAAGACAGACATGTTTCCTCACACCAGGTTTATGAAGTGCTGGGTGTCAAACACAGGACTTCCTGCATGTTAGTCAAGCCGTCTTCTAAGCAAGCTCCACAGTCAGTTCTCTTGTACACTTTTCAACCATAGATTAAAAACAGTGATGTTTCATATGGGAAAACAGGGAAATGATCTCAAGTTGTTTTGCTTCCTTTATTACTGAGGAGCATTTGATTTTAAACATGTTTACAAGTTAAAGTATTTTAAAAAAGAATAAAACTGTGATTTTTAAATGATTTTTTTCTTCATAATTGCAAACTGAATTCATACATGAATTATTTTGATTAAGTTATGAAAAAATATATTTAGTAAAGTTTGTTTTTTTAAATACTACTTATCTTAAAACAGAATAAGTAAGAGACAAATGAATGTAAGTGATTTAAATTGGTATAATATTAATTTTTCCCATAGAAAAGAGGAGTGTTAAAATGATTTGATAGAGCTGTGAAATGTACTAAGTAAACAAGAGGCATAAAAGTCATCCAGTGAAAGACATGTAAAATGATGTGGATAGGACACAAGCTGCACATCACAGTTTAGTACAACATAAGCTTAAGGTGTGCAGGAGATCCAAGCTGGTATTGCAGTAGGACCATAACTTTGCAAATCTTCCTTATTGATTGATTGATGACTGATTGACTGCTTCATTTATTCATTCATTTACTCGATGGTTATTTATTAAGACTCTATTATGTTACCTGTATTGTATTCAGCACTGTGATTATGGGCATGGAGCAGGAACTCTGAGAGTTTCTTCTTCTAGTTCATAGAGACTAACTTTCAAGTAGGAAAGAGAAAAAGTACATAGCTGAATGTACATAACTACAGAAATGTCTAAATATATAAAGAAACCATGTCAAAACAAGTCGATTTTTGATAGCCTTTGTTCATATGTAAGTAATGATGAGAATTCTCACCATTTGCAAACATCAATCATTTTATTACCTGAACTTCGATAGCTACATTCAATAGCTCTTTCTTTCTTTCTTTTTTTTTTTTTTCTCCATTACCAGGTTCCATTCCACGCTTACAGGTACTACTCAACCTACAAATAGGTAATCTAAGAACTTTTTTTGTGTGTTTGACTCATATAGTAAGTTTTCTGGTATTTTACCGTCAGTTACATGAGCCAGCCTGCTTTTGCTTTTAAAAAATAATTGTGAAAAATTTAAAGGGACATTGAAGGTCTTGTTTACATTATTGAGCTTGTAGATGTAAGGATAAAATATGATGTTATATCAACATTTTGATTATCTCCTATATATTCATTACAATTACATTGGAGGCCATTCAGCTGTCCTCATTATACTGCACTAAGTTTTTGTAGAGTAAAATGTCAAAATGTCTTTTTTTACTTTTCTTCTTCTCTCCTTTTCTATCTCCTCCACTCTTCTTCACAGTCCTTTCTGTCACTATTCCTACGTGTTTTCAGTTTTCTGCCCTCTCCCTTCTTCTCTCTATTTTTCTCTCTCTCTTTTTCTGTGTATGGTTTCAGAACCATCAAACTCTCTATCATTAGGGTTGTCCTTGTTTCTGAAAGCTTTCTTCTTAGTAATGTGTTTTAGAAGCCAAGTATTTTATAGTCTATACTCTATACTAATAACTTGAAAGCATTCAGATAATAAATTTGATTATGCTTTGTTTGATTTCTATTGGTAAGCAGAAAGAGAGAAAGAGAAGAAAGATAGAATGAGTTTGCTAGGGCTTTCAGCCATTTCAAACAAACTCCAGATGCATACACCATTTTGTGCATCTGGCTTTACATGGGTACTAAGGAATCAAACATGAGTGGTTAGGCATTTCAGGAAAGTGCTTTAACTGATGATCCATCTTTCTAGCCCTGGTTATTCATTTCTTTTTAATTAATTATTTTATCTTATTTATTTGAAAGAGAAGGAGGGAAAGAGAGAGAGAAAGAGTGAGAGAGAGAAAATGGGCAGGCCAGGACCTCTAGCCATTGCAAATGAACTCCAGACACATGTGCCATCTGGATTATGTGGGTACTGGAGAATAAAACCTGGGTTCTTATGTTTCACAAGCAAACATTTTAAGTGCTTCAGCCCCTCTTATTATGCTTAATTCAGAGTATCTGTCCTTTCCATATAATGTTTGCTTAGCAGTTTTTAGCATACATTAGTTTTTCATGGTGGATAAACTTTTGAAACATACAAATTGGACTGAAGACATGGCTCAGTGGTTAAGTGTGCTTTCTGCACAAGCAAGAAGGCCTAAGGGGGCCAAAGACCACCAGAGTTTGCATCTCCAGATTTCACATAAATAGCTGAGTAGGCCCACACACACTTGTAATCCCGGTTCTTCAAGGGAGTATCAGCAATTGGAGCTCTGCAAGAAAGAGATTCTGGTTCCAAACAAGACAGGGAGGAAGAATGAAGAATTGAAACACCCAAAATCCCACTTGGGGCATCATTGGTGAGTGCCGTCTGTTGCAGGCATGCCTAAGGGAGCCACACCACACATCCCCACCACACACACACACACACACACGCACACACACTCCAAATTAAAAAAATAAATAAATAAATAAAAAGTACAATTTATTTTTTGTGTTAGGTGAGCATTGTTTTAATTTTTCCCAGGAGTCTCTTTACTTTCTCTAGTTCCAGTGTTCAAACCTTGGATTCTATGCATGCTGGTTAAGTAGTCCACCACTGAAAACATCCATTTATTTATTTTATTTTATTTTATTTATTTCTGTCACAAATACTGAGCACCAACTCTGCTTTTACAATTAAATATTTTCTCTAGGAGTTTTCACACAACTATGGAATGTATATGACACTATTTATAATGAAACAATGAGAAAGCACTGTTTGCATAGTCCCTTATTACTTATAAGAGACTTAGATTTATTAAGTAAAAGTGATGCATGTGTTGTAAATGGATCATGCCACAAATCAAGAGAATCAGTTATAACAAATGCTAGACAGAATGGGGTAAGGGTGGAGATGACTACAGACACATGGAAATCAGTAGGAGAGTCCCCCAAAAACAGAAAATAAGGCTGGAGAGGTGGCCTAGCAGTTAAGACACTTGCCTTTGAAACCTAAGGATCCAAGTTCAATTCATGATTCCCCATATCTCATGTAAGCCAGATGTACATACCACGTGTGCTTTGAGTTTGTTTCCAGTGGCTAGATGCCCTGGCATGCTCATTCTCTCTCTGTTTATCTGCCTTTTTCTCTCTCTCAAATAAATCAATAAAATATTTTTAAAAATACAGAAATCTCCTTAAAAAAAACTAAAAATAGAAACACTATAAATAAAAGAAAGTCACACACACACACACAGTGAAATTTCTTTCAGCAATAAAAAAGAAAATTATTGATCCATAGCAGGAAATGGAAATCATCATTTTCATCAAAATAATCTGAACTCGAAACAACAAATATTGCATGTTTCCCACCGTTTACAAAATTGTGTGTGTGTGTGTGTGTGTGTGTGTGTTTGAAATTAAGAGTAAAGAAGTGGGGCTGGAGTGTTGGCTTAGCGGTTAAGCGCTTGCCTATGAAGCCTAAGTTCCCCAGTTCGAGGCTCGACTCCCCAGGACCCACGTTAGCCAGATGCACAAGGGGGCGCACGCGTCTGGAGTTTGTTTGCAGTGGCTGGAAGCCCTGGCACGCCCATTCTCTCTCTCTCTCTCTCTCTCTGTCTCTGTCTCTCTCTCTCTCTCTCTCTCTCTGCCTCTTTCTCTCTATGCCTGTCTCACTCTCAAATAAATAAATAAAAATAAACAAAAAAATTTAAAGTTAAAAAAAAAGAGTAAAGAAGTGAAAGAGGCAAAGAGCAGTACTAGAGACAAGAGAGGATTAGGGGGGATGAATACAAGTATAATAAATGACCTGTTTTCTCAAGCTAACATAATGAAACTTATTCTGTTCAATGAAAATGTATGACCAAAGAAACTAGAATGCTGTAATGTAGCACAAGTTTTGTCTCTCCAAGATAAGAACATGATGCTTTGACTCTTCGTTTGCAAATTCGGACCAGTCCTGCCCACCTAATTATTAACTCCTATATGTAACAACAAATAAAATTAGTTTTTAAAATTTTGTGTGAGTTAACCTTCCTTCCTCGTTTGAGTCAATATTGAATACTCTGTCTAATTTTTGTTCTCCCTTGATCAGTGGAGTTGATTTTGTTTGGATACAGGCTTCATAGTTGTTTTTTTTTTTTATTGAAAAACAAAAGCCTTGACAATAGCTATGGAGTTAGAGTTTCAGATATATTTTTTTTATTAGTTAAGAATACAAGTAATGAATATTAACATTCTATATTTATTTTTAAATAGGAAACGTAATGATCAATACCTAATAAGTGAGCATGTTTATACAAGATAAAAATACTTTTTCCTGCACAACGTATCTCTTTGAGAAAGTTGTATTTTTACAATGAACTTGATCATAAAAGCTAGACTTGAGTGACAATCGATGCAGTATATTGGTGTGTAAACTGTGATCTAAAACACTGTGGTTTATAATTCTTGGGCTACTATTTTGCTGGTTCCTCATCAGTTAATGGATAATTAGCCACTGCAAATGAATTCTGCATAAATAACTTTCTATAATATGGTATTCCAACACCCAACAGAATGGATTCCTGCATGCATCTTTGAATTTTACCCAGGGAGGCTTCCAGATTCCTTAGTGAAGTACAAGTCAAAACTAAAGAGACTGCTTGTTTTATAGACTGCTGCTTGCCTGCCTGATGTTGTGATATTAGTAAAGAGCCACTTAATCTGTTAGTGGAACAACACAGATCAAAACTTGAATAAACATTCTAATGACCTCAATCCCTTGTCCTCAGGGAAGACAATTTGAAATATTGTCAAACATTTTTCTCATAATGGGTCAGGATCAATAACTATGAAAATTAGAAGAAATAAGTATGAAAGTAGCAGCACCTATGTATTTGAAAATATAATTTTCAAATGTGTTTAAGGTACAGACATATTAATATTGTATTTATAATAACCAATTTAAGCAAGCTACTGGAAATAAATAAAAACAATTATCATTTATTTTTATGCCAATATATTTGATCATCTGTTTCTTCAGAAGAACTAAATGCTTAATAGTTCTTTTGAAATTATGTACTGACAAAGCACAGTAAAATGTAAGCATTTTATTAATGATTCCTAAATTTATTATTCTGAAAACTCATTTATAAAATATTTTTGTTTTTTTTTTGTTAAGATAAAAAAGTTATTTTTAACTGTCATGTAAAACATAAGCACTGGTGAAATTGCTCAGTGGGTAAAGTTGTTTCCTTGCAAAGCTTGCCAGTCTGGGTTTAATTCCCCAGCTACCCACATAAGCTGGACAGGCATGTGTTGCAGTGACAAAAGACCCTGGTGAGCTCTTATATACATCAAACATACATATATACATACATATATACATACACACACACATGCAGATAAATGAATAAATAAAAAAAAATATTGAAATGTTAATTGATACAATGGGCTATTGTGGAGTGGTTTAATACATGTGTAAATTGTGCAATATTTCAATTGGGAAAATCTTCAAATATCTTCAAATATTTATCATTTCATTTTATAAAATTTCAAAAGGGGCAGAGAGAGAGAAAGAGAGAGAGAGAGAATGTGTGCCTTGGGGACACTAGCTACTATAGGAAAAATTCCAGATGCATGCAACACCTAGTGCATCTGGCTTATATGGGTCCTGGAAAATTGAACTTGGGTCCTTTGACTTTGCAGGCAAGCGCCTTAAATACTAAGTGCCTTAAATACATCTCTCTAGCCCTATCATTTCATTTTCATGGTATCATCTCTTTTGACTGTAAAATGTAGAGAAAGAGTGAGGACAAGGACTGAAGATGTGCTACCAACATGAAAATATGAACATACACTCAAAATTTCATTGCAGAAAAATATATATATAACAGAATACTTTAGTTTCCTTGTAGAGAATTATATTTTCCTTAGTTTGAAGAATGTTCTATCAAGTAAAACATTGGCTATACTTACAGTGACTGTATGTAATCAGACTGGATCAGAATTACATGGTAAAGCAAAGCAAGGGTACAAAACACCAATGTTTTGACTAGTCGTATCTGTAAGAACATATACACTGATCTTGAAAAATGTGATCATACTCATTCTGACTAGCATTCTACAAGATGTAATTACTAATAAAATAGGAGGGGGACAATCCTGACAAAAGGTACAAAAGCTTGACCTTAGTAAAACCGTGACTCTGGCCAGTAAGTCCCAGGCCTAGGCTTGAGTGTCCTCTATAGTGAGCTGTTAAACAGGGAGACCCATGAGGTTTCCCTAAAAGTATTGTCAAGACACTTGATTACCTGTCCAAGCGAAATGATAAGACACTATTGCTAAAGATACCACAGGCCACAGTCACAGGACATCAAATTATCATGCTAATATGAAAAGGCAAACTATCTTTTCGCTGGGTAGCCACCACAGTGTTGGAAAGCATTTTGGGAGCTGCTGGAAGAAAAAGGTCAACGGTAGCAAGAATAAGCAAGGAATCCTGAAAGCTATGACATCAGTAGCCAGGAAAAAAGTACAAGCTTGTGCAATAGTGGCATCTAGCCTCTGCTGGAGACCAACCATTCTGAGACTGGACATGAGGCCTGCTCAGTGGGAGACAACTAACACCCAGTACTGGAAACCAAGTCAGATCTCCACATTCAAGAAACTCATGCTTTAGAGAAAAGCCTCCACTGCTCTCTGGAGAAGAAGAAAGGGCTTGCACACCAAAAATCTCTCAAAGAAGTTTTCATACCCTCTTTAACCCAAGCTGCTCTCACTCTTGGTTGGAGAATCTGCTTTATTTTACAGATGGCAGAGAAAACAGAGGTTATAACTTGTAGAATACTACAAGATAAGGCAAAAACAAAACTGACTGCTCATCATGAGACTTGTGACTACTTCCACCTCTGCCATGGGACAGTTGAAGTTGTGATGGAAGGGACGCTATGAACACTGCAAGTGCCACTAACCTGACAACCAGCTCCAGGGTGGTGGTGCAGACATGGTGAACAAACACAACCTACCAAAGCAGAACTCCAGAGGCTACAGAGAACTTGCCACTAAATTAGTCTGCCAACCAGCAGGTCTGCCATGGCCCAGGGAACATTGTTGAAGAGGGGGCAGAGAGATTGCAAGGGTCCTGTAGCAGTTGGGAATACTCTGAGGATTGGACCCCAAACTGCCCCATTGAAACTGACTGAGACTTTCATGATCCATAGTAAATCCCATAGCCCCACAGAGGAGGGCCCCAGGGAAAAGGGGATGGGGAGATGGAATAAAAGAGCATAATCTGTTAAAAAATAATTAATTTAAAAAGGAGTGATCAAGCTTGGAAATACATTTGTATTTTGATATTACTATCAAGCGATCTTATTTTATCTACTCTAAATATTTAAATCTACTTGCACAGAGTTATGAACCATAAACTAAATCTTTTAGTTATTTAAAAGAATATAACAAGATATATAACTCAATAGTCCTTCATTTGGTTATCTATTTCATTGTTTCCTCATTTGTCAGTTAACAGCTTGAACATTATTTTGAAGCATAAACATAATTGAGATCATGGAAATGCTATGTATTTTAGGAGAAGAATTATAGTTACTTAACTAGTAGAAAGAAGCACAATGATCTGGCCCAGAATTGTTGACTGTGTTACATTGAAAAGCAAAATTCCTATCACCAACAATAATTGTTGGCATTACTCTTCACTGAGGCTCCAAAGACGTAATGACTCAGTGAGACCTGTCCAGTACAGCTGAGGAGCAGGGACAGGACCGGCAGAAGACTCACATCCATAGTGCTTATAAAAACATGTTTCTCTTGAGGAACACACAGACAGAACTGGCTTGATAAATATTTCAAATAGCCATTATCTAGTACTTCTGAGAGTTTCTTATTGACAATATCAAGGGCTTAAAAGAGAGGTTCTGCATAATAAATGTGCAAATACAGATATAGCAAGGTCTTTGAAAGTTAATGCCTTTTAATTTAACAGACAGGTTTAAGAATGACAGTGAGCAGCCTGCCAGGGCTTCCATTTCTGTGCCAGCTCCGTGAGTCAGAATGTGAGATTGTGAGTTAATCAGGATGCTCAGGGGAGGATCGGAGCACAGAAACACCTGAAGCTTCAATACTGAATTCATTTACATAAATCACATGCAAAGAGTCAAGCAGACATCTCATCTTAGTGTACCCACCAAGGAATACTCACACTGTATGGTCATCTTAACAGAACTTTGAGTTTTGATCAAGAAAAAAAATATAGTAGGCAAGGTAAAAGAAGCATAATGTTCTCAAATAAACACAGAACCATTACTACCTGCATATTATATTGACCTGAAATTTAAGATGATGATCTCACTGATTAATATCCATTAAAGATGAGTGGGAAGATTCCAAATGCCATCCAAGCTTTGCAAATAGAAATGCTGCTTTATTATTAAAGATGAATTATGTACTTTCCTTTGAAGTGACTTTCCAGGGATACGGGCCTTCCTGTGTTGTGAAAATTAAGCATTAGTTGTTATTTCAATAGGAAAATTCATAGGAGATAATTTGTGTGTGTGTGTGTGTGTGTGTGTGTGTATGTGTATATGTATGTATGTGCACATGTGGGTAGATGTGTGTGCTCACAAGGGTCAATATGTAAGGCAGAAAACAACTTTGAGTGTCCTTCTTTATGAATGCTGTCCAATTTATTTGAAACAGGGTTTTTCATTGACGTAAGACTTGTCATTAACTCTACGCTGGTTGATAAGCAAGCCCCAGGGATCCTCTGTCCTCTACCTCCGGAATGATGGGATCTCAAGAATGTCCCACCACACCTGGCATTTTTCCAGGGGTTCTGGGAATTCAACTCAAGTTCTCCTGATTGTGAAACAGTTTTCTGAGATATCTCCTCATCCTCAAACCAAACATTTTTAACAAGTAAATATAGAATATAGAAGTTAAAATAGTTAATAGACTTAGTTCAGAGATGTCATACACACAAATATACACATATATAGAATAGCTGTTATCAAAAGAACAAAAGTAATAGTCAAAGAGAAAAGGTAAAGTTTTCATGCTATCTGTGAAAATGTAACTGCATAAGACATTTTGGGAAGCAGGATGGAGTTTCTCAAGACACTAAGAATGGGATCTGGAAGATGGCTCAATGGAAAAGCAATTGCCTCTGGCTAAATGTAAGTATCTCAACTCTGACCCACAGCACCCATGTAAAAAATCTGACACCGGGGCTGGAGAGATGGCTTAGCAGTTGAGGCACTTGCCTGCAAAACCAAAGGACTCAGGTTTGATTTCTCCAGTGTCCATGTAGGCTAGATGCATAAGATGGCAAATGCATCTGGAGTTCCTCTACATTGTCTGGAGGCCCTGGAATGGCCATTTTGTCTCTCTATCTCTCCGAAATAAATAAAATACTTTTTAAAAGTCTTATACAACAGTGCTAGCAAAATAATCTCATCACTATAGCATTAGTATTGATAATCACATCATACCTTGGGTGAGAAGGCATTTAGAGACAGGAAAATACCTAGAAGCTTGTGAGTCAGACCAGTGAATACAGACACACACACACACACACACACACATACACACACACACACACACACACCATACATCAAACAAAATCTAAGGTGAGATTCCATTATGGAAATTGTACTTTCACCTCCACATGTGTGCTGTAGCACACACATACTTGCACATGTGTACACAAAGGCACACAATACAATGCTAAGAATGGAACTATCAAATGATTCAGTAATTTTCCCACTACTGAACAAAACACAAAGGCAGTGAAATGATTACATAGGAAGATAGAGACCTGCATGGCCCTGGTCATGGCAGGATTGCTACCAGTAGCATTAGCTAAGGCTTCCACCAGCAGTTGCATGCCTAATAGACCTAAGGTGTATATAGACCATGTGATATTATGGAGCCATAAAGAAAGCATAAGGACCACTAGTATATAAATATATTAAACACAGAAATCAACTTATTCTGATTGGTGCAGGGAGAACCCCTGTCAAAGTCCTGCATGGTGGTAGATGCTGCAGGATGGACTACTCCCCTCCCTCCCCACCTCCCGCCATCCAGCATTTTGCAGGGTATTCCTGTTCTGACTGTGTTCATTTGAGTCAATGGAAATACAGTCCTCTTGGCTCGGATATATGTAGTGTTGACTTTGTGTGTGTGTGTGTGTGTGTGTGTGTGTGTGTGTGTAACAGTGGGAAATAATAGAGCTATGACTTTTGTGCTCTGTGATCCAGGTAAAAACACAATGTGTACTCTTCATTGGGTGAAAGAGGGGATTAGTAATAATGTGGAAAACTACCTTATCACAAAAAAAGGCAACAATATTTCTAACAATGGTAGAAACACTCCAATTTTCCAGGGCATATGGATACTGATAGACAGGGCATTGGATGCCTGATGTACCTTCTGTTTCATGACACGAATTAACAAAGGATTGCCATGTTTCTATGTGTTTCAGATTATGCTGCCTATCAAATCTAACTAATCATCAGGAATAGTACCTGGCCCATATGTAAGCACTTTATAAAATATGCTATTGACATAATTACTGCTCTAGGTGTAATTATTTTTAATACCCTCTAAATTTTTAATGACTATTGAATGAACATATGCATAAGGTCATTACAATAGTGTCTTTCTTGGCTTATGTGATGCCAGCATGCTCACTTAGTTTATCTGAAATGTTTAGTCCTTCCAATAGCCGAAATATGCGAATACTATGAGCGACAGATATCAAAAATCAACAGGACACAAAATTTCAACTGATATCATTTGTCAATATACCCTTTTTCCAAGCTTATATGAAATTTTATTGGGGATTGCCTGTCCTCCAAATTTGTAACATTTAACTTTTTTTCTAAAATAATAAGTGGTATATATTCAGCCATTAAAATAATGAAAATCCAAGAATTTATGGTAACCTAGATGGAACTGTGGTAGACTGTGTAATAGAAACTTGCACACAAGGGCAAGTCGGACAGAATCTCCTCACGAATGGAACCCAGGGAGTTGGAGCTCAGAAGAGGAAACTTAAATGGTGGTAACCAGATGCCAGGGAGAGAGGGAAATGCAAGAAGCAAGGTTGACCTATTGGTCCTGAACAAAGAAAAGGAAGACATTCTAGTCTGTTATTATATGCTATCATGACTTTGAGCAAAGGTGATACACTACACATTTCAAAATACAGATGTATTTTCAAAGTTTCACATGAGACAAACAAAAATAGTCTCAGTGTTATTATATGTGTTCCTAATGAAATACTGTTTGTTTACCCATCAATATAGATATTTTGTGCAATGAGAGGTTTCCATTAATCATTACTGCCATGTCTTCTCCTTCAGGTTCAGAGTAGTCCTTAGGGTTGAGCTAGGGAGCTTGCCTTAGGTAATCTCTAATGTTATAAACTGTCTTCTCGTTGCAAGTTACATTGGAAGATAATGTAGATTTTTGTAAATAAGCATGCACATGTGTATGCATGCCACATGCACATATGAACACTTGTAAAATAGTATTTAAATGTATATGTAAACATTAATTTACTTGTTATATAGTTTATTTTTAAATTATTTAATTTTAATTAATTTATTAGACAGAGAGAAGGAGGGAGACAGACAGAGAGAATGGGCATACCAAAACCTCCAGCCACTGCAAATGAACTTCATACGTGTGTGCCACCTTGTGCATCTGGCTAATGTGGATCTTGAGGAATCAAACCAGGGTCCTTTGGCTTTGCAGGCAAATTCTCCAGCCACCAAGCAATCCCTTCAGCCCAGCTATTATGTTTTTAATGCTGAAGGTTGTGGAAGTTTGAAGGTGGAGTGTGTCCCATAGCCTCATATGTTTGTAATTAAGCCTTGTACTTAATTCTGAACTGGTGTAGTGTTTGGGAAGTGGAGCCTTGCTGGAGGAGGTGTGCCACTGGGGTTGGACCTTGAGGTCTATTAGTCCAATCCCACTGTATGTTCAGTAGCTCACTCTTTCTGCTTCATCTCTGCTGAAGTAACAAGACCTGAGACTTGGCTGTCTACTTGTGTCATGGCTTCCCTGCTGGGATGAAGTTTCTGCTTGAAACTGTAAGCAAAAAGAATGACAGACTTCTGTCAAGAGTACTTGATGATCCACCAAAGATCAGTGGTAAGACCCTATTGCTGAAGACTCCATATGCAGCTGACAAGTAAAATGGAATGGCATGGCTGGAAGCCAGGAGAGAGTCAGTCCCCAGACAGTCAGCGTGTCTAGTGCCAGAAAGTGCTACATGTGCGACTGTGGAAAATGACAAATATCTGTCCAACCAACTCATGGTCTAACCTACTTAGCAACAAATAACCTGGTATGATGCCCACAAAAGTGCAATAGTGGCACACAGCCATGGTGGGGAACCAACTGCTCTTGATTTGGCTAACTATCCCCTCAGTGGTATGGGACCCATAGTTGGAGCTGGGAAACAAGTCAGAACCATATCCAAACATAAGCCCACTCTCCAATATCAAGCTACCATAAATCATGGGGTACAAGAGGGCCTACACCTATTAAACTCTCTATCAAAAAACTAAGGGTTATTTCATTTGTCCTGTGGCTAACTTACTCTCCATTGGAGAATCTGCTTCTCTTTTTCAGATAGATGCAGATCCTAAGGAGAGAGCTGCCCCAACATACCTCAAAAGGGGCCCAACTGAAACTAAAGCAAATTGGTGAAACAAGCAAGGGTGCTGTTTTCCTGGTGAACCGGATACCAGCACAAAGGGGAAGGAGACCAACACAGAGAAAAATCAACTCCTACCAAACCAGAGAGCCAGAGCCTCAGAGGTCCCCAACACCTCAGCACTGAAGCAGACCAAAAATGAACCCAACATGGCTCAGGGAAATTTTGAGGAAGAGGGGGCGGAAAGAATGTCAGAGTCAATGTTGGGTCATGATATGCAGTCATTTATCATACCAATAACTGTGGGCTAACTCCACAATGCACGACCCATTTACATCAACAAGGACGGGACATTGGGAGGGGGTAGGTCATGGATGAGCCTAAACAATGGTACCAAACTGCCTGTATTTGCTGAAAGAAAACTAATATAATAAATTAAATTAAAAAAAAAGAAGTAAATTTCTTCCTTCCTTAAGTTGCTTTTTTCAGGTGCTTTGCCAGCAGTAGGAAAGTGACTGCAGCAAATGACTTAAGTATATATAAAATGAAAGTAAACTAAATCGCTACATACCTAAAATAATGAATTGACTAGCTTTTAAGAATTATTTCGCAGAGCTCCAAGCAGGAATTTCCATGTTTGAGTTCCAGTTGCAAAGATAACTTTGCCTTGACACTTTCAGGTTAGATGGCAACATAGTAGCCACACCAGAGCAGCCTAGAAGGTGGGGAAAAAGCAGGAAAAAAAAGCCAAATACACTCTTCCACAGAAAAGTGAAGATGTATTATGGATCATCAGCTTTAGCAGAGAAGCAGGAGAAATCCAGAGCTTCTAGAAAGCAGGCAACCAGCCAGAATCTGTACCCACCATGAAGCCACCAGGCTCTTCCTGAGGTGCAGGAAAAACTAGGTGAAGGGATTTTCCACTCACCATAGCCTATTGTCAAAATCAAGAAACCTGAAAGTGAACAGAGCAGGGGGCAGCTACGCAGCTGCTGAAAGAGAACACAAACAGGACCAGCTGAGGGGCTCCAGCTATGGTTCAACTTCAGGCATCCTGCACAGCTTCCCTTCCCCCAACTTGCAGTGCTGGGAAACACCAGAGCACCGCCCCCCAGGCACAGAGCTGAAGTGTTGCTGCCAAAAGCCCAGAGCTATGGATACAAGTCCAGCCAAAATGGCTGCCAGAAAAACCAATCCAGCAAGCCATGCAGGCTAACCAGGTCCATAGCACAACAGAGAGGGACTAAGGTTGGCTCTCAGCATAGGTGAAATTGGGAGTCATCCCAAAAGGAAACAAGGTCTACTTACACAAAGCCAGGTAAAGAGGCCTACACTAGACATGCTAATCTCACCTTCCATGTCAGCTCAGGTTATGTGTTAGATTTGACTGATGTGTTCTTGGTTGGCTTTACCATTCTCAAGAGAAATGAGTTAGTGAGTAAGGCACATGCCTTTAAAGCCTGAGGACCAAGGTTCAATTCCCCAGTACCCAGGTAAAGCCATATGCACAAAATGTCACATGTATCTGGAGTGCATTTGCAGTGGCAAGAGGGCCTGGTATGCCTATATTTATTTTCATTGTCTCTTTCTTCCTCTCTCTGTCCTTGCAAATAAATAAAAATTGAAAAAAAAAAAGCATGGATATATGGATTGTTTTTACGTTACTGTTACCCTTTATTTTCAAAAGCATTTTAAAGTTTTTTTAAAAGATATTTTACTTATTTATTTATTTATTTGAAAGAGAGAGAGGAAGAGGCAGAGAGAATGACAGAATGGACATGCCAAGGCCTCCAGCCACTGCAAAGGAATGCCAGATGTATGCATCCCCTTGTACATCTGGTTTACATGAGTCCTGTGGAATCATACAGGGGTCCTTAGACTTTGTAGGCAAATGCCTTAACTGCTAAGCCACTTCCCCAGCCCATTTTTATCCTTTCTTAGTTCATAGATTTTTCATTCTATGATGATGTTACAAGAAAATGAGTTATTTTAACATAAATAAACCTGTTATAAACATATTGTGAATACATTTGTACTGAAGAAAATTCCATTGTTTTTAAATGTGTGTGACAAGATCATATTTTCATAATTAATTTTAATCAAATGGGAATATAGTCACTGAAACAGTTTTTTTTTTTTTTTTTTTTTTTTTTAGGTAGAGTCTCATTCTAGCTCAGGCTGACCTGGAATTCACTATCTATTCTCAGGATGGCCTCTAACTCATGGCAATACTCCTACCTCTGCCTCCTGAGTGCTGGGATTAAAGGTATGTGCCACCACGTCTGGTTCTTAAATACTAAATGTTAATGTTACATAAAATATGTATGTGTATTATGAAGAAAACTTTATATATTTATTTGCCAGATGAGCAAGAGAGGGAGACAGAGAGAATGGGTTTACCAGAGCCTTATCCACTTTAAATGAACTACAGATGCCTGTATCACTTTGTGAATCTGACTTTACATGGGTAATAGGGAACAAAGCTGGGTTATTAGGCATTGCAGGCAAGCACCTTAACCACTGAGGCATCTCTCCAGCCCAAGAAAAATTTAAATATGAACTACTGGATTCTTACCCAGGAGTGGACCCTGAAAGCTACACAACTTACCAGTCAGGCAAGGTATGTCCACTGGTGCAATAGTGACTTGACTATTAAAGGGACAACAGTCTTCTCTGTGGTTGAACTTTAGGCTCACTCTATGGGACAAAATTCATTCTTGGTACTGAAAATGTAGTCAATGTTTCTACCTGGGAAAACCTTTGGTTCTAGGAGAAAAGTCACTACTGTTGTTTGGCTAAATGGATATGTTGTACCCATTAAAATACTCTCTAAATATGTATATCTGTGCCCATAGACTAGTGCTTAACTCAGCTTTGGTTAGAGAAGCTTCTTTCAGTAGTTGGTAGTAACTACTGAGCATAAAACCTCATAAAAGTATTGAGAACAAATGACTGTTGAGTGAGGGGAATGTCACTGAGACATCTCTATCAGGCCCTCTTTCATGCAGGAACACTACAGAGGAGGAGGCAGAAAGTGTGGAAGAGCCTAAGGGTGGAGATGAGTGCTTTGGAATTCTGTCTTCTGGATATTAAGCAGTCATTGCATTCATGACCTCATAGCAAATGTTGCTATCCACACAATATTAGGTTCATTAACATTTCACCAAGTAGGGTGGTGGAGGGTAAAAACATGACATCAAAGTAGAGGAGGGAGCAGTTGGAAAGAAGTAGGTTCAGTTGATGGGGGTGAGGGTAAAGAGAAGGTAATGGATGGGGATTGAAATTAAAATATATTATTTACCCTGTATGAAAATTTTGAATAAAAGTCAAGAAAATAAAAATGAACTCTTGGATTTGTCTTACAAAAGCATAAATATAAAATCTCATATACCTATTGGAAGCTCTATAATGTGATTCCCATTTGAAGCAACTCATTCTACTTTTCAGTAGCTTGACCTTTCATTTTTAAATTTCACAAAATTTCAAGTGATTTATACCTTTATAAACATTCAGAAAGATTGGCAATTTTCCATTTACAACACATTTTTAAAAATATTTAAACTAACTTACCTTTCTTTTCTTTAAAAAAAAATAGTAACAATTTTCCCTTCAGGATTTCCAGACACTTTCACAAATACAAACTAAGTCTGTGCTGAACACTTTAGGGCAACACTGTTCATTTTGAGAATATATACATGCTCTGTTGGCTCTACTCTGGAGCATTAAACAGAGATTATCTGCATGCTGAAGTGTTTGTCAGTCTCAACAGTCACCTTCCAGGGATATTTAAGCACATATAAGAAGGATAGAAAACCATAAAATACAATAATCACTACTTGTATTCTTAGGTGAAATGAATAACACAGCATGGGTACATCATTACTTTGAAATACTCTCCTCTGAGCAGATTTTATAGGAATTACTGAAAGAAATAACTTGAATCTTAGTATAATATACTCCAATGTGGACCATTCTCTATGACTGCTTCATGTGTGATGAGGTACTGGAAACATAGCATTATAACGATTTCAGTAATTTCCCATTTCTAAAAGAGAGTGAGATACCAAGCAGGAAATTCAAGCAGAGACTTTCTAATAATAGATAATAGAGTTTTGATTTGTTTATTATTAAAACTAACAGTTGTTAAAATCATATAATAATGATTATTTTATTTGTTCACTTGGGTTAATATCATGCGGTTATGGATATCAAGTTGATAATCTCACTTAATTTTTTTTATTATGTATTTATTTGAGAGAGAGAGAATAAAACAGGCAGATACTAAGGGAGAGAGAGAGAGAGGGAGCAAGAGAAAGAAAGAAAGGGAAGGAGAATGGGTGCACCAGGGCCTCCAGCCACTACAAGAAAGATCCTCCAGAGGCATGTGTCACATGGTGCATCTGGCTTACACAGGATCGGGAGAACTAAACCCATGTCCTTAGTCTTCATACAGCGCCATCACTCCAGCCCAGTCTCACTTGATTGAAACGGCTCTATTCTTCTGCCATTTATTAACCTGGATTAAGAAACCAGATAAGAAAGAAGTTAGGCTGAGCACTCTATCCTACCTAAGAAAACCCTTTCCAATGCTAGATTCATTCTTTGCGAGAAGGAAAAGCAGAGAGACAGAGAGGGAGAGAGAGAATGGATGCACCAAGGCTGCCCGCCACTCTAAATGAACTCCAGATGCATGTGCCACTCTGTGTATCTGGTTGTACATGGAGAATTGAGCCTGGGCTCTCAGGCTATGCAAGCAAGAATATTTAATGACTGAGCCATCTCCCCAACTCTAATACTACTTGCTTAACAAGAAGGTACTTGATCTTGAATATTATTATTGTCAACTGTAAAGAAAGTAAGTCTTTGAAGATATTGTTGGCTTTTCCTCTCTTTTTGGCATTATATATGCCAGATGCTTTAACTCAGTACCTTATATGCTAATATTTGTGCTAAATGAAAGCATGCAAAATAAGCAGAAATTATCAAACCAAACAGAAAATATTAAATAAGAGAGCAGTAGGCAGACTTTATGATTTCCATTTGTGGTGGTTTGATTTCGGTGTCCCCCATAAACTTAAGTGTTCTGAATGCTAGGTTCCCAGCTGATGGAGATTTGGGAACTAATGCCTGCTGGAGACAGTGTGTTGTTGGATGTAGGCTTATGGGTATTATAGCCAGTTTCCCCATGCCAGTGTTTGGCACACTCTCATTGAGTTTGCAACACGGTCTTGTGTTTTGGAAATGGCCATGGGTAGTGTGAAGCTGATTTGCTGGATGCCTGCATGGAGACCCAATAGAGCCATGAGGATGAACCATGGATTGTAGTGGCGATGCTGGAAACAAGAGATGGCTGCTAAGGAAAGCTGCCAGCCCCAATGAAGTTTCTCAGGACCATGAGTAGCCTAGCTGGAGGGGCAGAATTGGAATGCCAGAGACTTATTGCTGGTTAGAATTATCAAACTTGGAGATTTGTCACTGACTAGAGCTGTTGGACTTGAAGTTACAGAGTTTGATGTTTGCCCTACTTGGTTTTTTTTTTTTAATTTTTATTAACATTTTCCATGACCTACTTGTTCTAAAACTTGTATCGGTTGAATATTTCTTTGCTATGCCTAATGCCATCTTTTGCAGTGTATTTACAATGTGCCATTATGGTTTTTGGGGGGAATTTTTGGTATTTTTTTTTTTTTTTTGGTATAAAAGACCTTAGACTATGGGGATGTTTTAACATCATTGGGATTGATAAAAATAATGAATACTTTTAAAGTTGGACTAGATGCATTGTATTTTACATCATGTATGGATATCAGTTTATGGGGGTCAGGGGCGGAATGTGGTGGTTTGATTCAAGTGTCCTCCATAAACTTAGGTGTTCTGAATGCTAGGTTCCCAGCTGATGAAGATTTGGGAATTAATGCCTGCTGGAGGCAGGCTTATGGGTGTTATAGCCAGTTTCCCCATGCCAGTGTTTGGCACACTCTCCTTTTGCTACCGTCCACCTTATGTTGACCAGGGGTTGATTTACACCCTCTGCTCATGCCATCATTTTCCCCCGCCATTGTGGAGCTTCCCCTCAAGACCGTAAGCCAAAATAAATCTTTTTCCCACAAGCTGCTCTTGGTCAGGTGATTTCTACCAACAATTCGAACCTGACTGCAACACCATTATAGCTAATCTTTAATGTGTCTGAAAATTCAAAAAGCTGTTACTCTACACATTCTCACATGTCAGTGTACTGAAAGAAGTGGCCTTTGATTTTCTTGTTTGTTATTGTTAGGAATCAAAGCCAGGGAGTTGCATATACTTGACAGGGGCTCTGCCACTGAGCTGTCATCCTACCTACAAATTATTATAAATAATGTTCACTGACCAGAGCATTCATCTGTCTTCCTTCTATCTCACAGAGAGAAGGAAAATTAAAAAAAAAAAAAAAAAAAAACAATCACGCCTTTTCTCCAAGACATGTGAGCTGTTCATTACAAATGTGTCTTGCTGTCGTATTGATCTCATCTTCAGTTCACACACTCAAAATACCACATATACAAATATGCTACTGTTTTATTCTGTTGTTTCTTTGGAAGTTTTTCAACTTCTGTTCCTAATACTTTCTACTGGAAAGTTTGTTTATTTTTATTTGCTAATATAGTTTTATTTATTTTCAAGGAGAGAGAGAGAGAGAGAGAGAGAGAGAGAGAGAGAGAGAGAGAAAGGGAGAAGAGAATGGGCACACAGGGACCTCTAATTACTGTAAATAAAACTTCAGATACATGGATCAATTTGTGCATCCATCTTTGTTTGAGTATGGGGGAATCAAACCCTGGATCATTAGGCTTTGCAGGTAAGCAGTTTAACCACTTGGCCATCTCTCCACTTCTGGAAAGTGAACAAAAATCTTCTTTCAACATGCCTATCTGAACCATTTTCTCATTCCTATGAGAAAAAGACCAGTTATACAATGATGTATCTTTTTGTGTTGCCATTCAAGGCCCTGCAAGGCTTACAGGTTTTTTTTGGAAGTGATCCTACTAATTTCACAACTCCTGCATCCCACTCATTCTATGATCAATGTCCATTTACCAACTGCAGCTCATAGCAGAGGAGGTAGCACTGCCTATTGATAACGGACATGAGTATAAACAATAAACCATGACTATACTCCTATCCCTCCTACCTCACTTTTCCTCCACCTGAATCTCCTGCTTACTGAGTAACTTCTTTCCAACAAGTCTATTTTGATGTCATCATTTTTCCCTCTCCTGTAATGTAGGTCTTGTGTAGGTAGCTTCAGCCACTGTTAGGTCACAAATGTCATAGCCACTTAGTATGTGGAAGACAGTATTCCAAAACACTGTTCTCCTTCCTTTGTTTCTTACGTTCTTTTCATCACCTCTTCTGCAATAGTCCCTGAGTGTTGGAGGGTGTGATAGAGCCATCTTATTTATGGCTGAACTCTCCACTGTCACTTCTTCTCAGATCCATGGTGACTTTTGAGTGCCCCTAGTGATCACCCCATCTAAAAAGAGAAGTTTCTCTAGCCAAAAATGTCCCTCTGTCTTGAACACTGGTTCTGCACTCACTACCTAGTGTTAGACCGCATACCCATACATGCATGCACATGGATACACATACACTCACACATATACAATTACAATGTTATCATTGGTATTTGTTCTTTTTCTGTTACAAAGATGTCACATCTCACTAGAATGCCAGTTTCATTAGGCAGAGGTTTTATATATTTACAGTATTTATTTCAGCCCTCAGAAATTTCCAGTGAATATCTAAATTTCCTCAGTGCTACAAATGCTAATCTTCCAATCTTATATTTTATCTTCAGGGTACAACAAAGCATGCTGGGTAAGTTTCCATGTGGAAAAGGTGTGGACCTAATTCCCACAATTAGATCACCATTACTTGGTCTCTATGCAGTTCAAATTGTAGAAATTTAAAAGAACAGAATATTGAAAATATTCCCAACACATGCACTGTTAGATTAATTATGTGTAAAACTATGTGATTAAAAAAACTTTTTTGTATTATTTATTTGTGAGCATAGAGAAAGAGACAGAATGACAATATGGCCCTATGCCATTGCAAAAGAAATCCAGATACATGTGCTTCTTTGTGTATCTGGTTTGATGTGAATACTGAGGAATTGAACCCAGGTCATCAGACTTTGCAAACAAGAACCTTGAACCACTAAACTATTTCTCCAGCCCCCAAATCAAGTGATTTTAAAGAAACTTGATATGACAAAACATAATTATCTCCAAGCTAATTGCTCTCAAACAATATCTGCATTGCTATGTGACACTGAAAATCTTTAGTACATCTATAAAGAGTAATGGCTACCTTTCTTTTCAAATATGAAATGAAGGGAAATGTGATTTGCAAAGCACACATATCAAATGTGTGAGCACCTTTGCATGGTGAGACTCACATGCAACATTTATGTGATGAGACCAGGATATATAGAAATTACAATGACAATGTCACATAGAATATATCAATATACATGACATTAAAAGTAGATATGTATGGGCTGAAGAGATGGCTTAGTGGTTAAGCATTTGCCTGTGAAGACTAAGGACCCTGGTTTGAGGCTTGATTCCCAGGACCCACGTTAGCCAGATGCATAAGGGGGTGCACACATCTAGAGTTCATTTGCAGTGGCTGGAGGCCCTGGCACACCCATTCTCTCTCTGACTCTCTATCTGCCTTTCTTGCTCTGTCTGTCACTCTCAAATAAATAAATAAATAATGAACAAAAAATATTTTAAAAAGGAGGTATGTATTATAATCATACCAAAGATCATATTGTGAAGTTTCACCTTGACAATTTAATATAGCACATTAATTTAAATTAAATTTACCATTTGAGATACCATATCACTAATTTCAATATAAACATTTGAACTTAAAGTAAGTCACAAAGAAACACCAAAAACAAATTTTTATGTAAAAATTCATATTTTTACATGCTACATGTCCCTAACCCTTTTTTCATGAACTGTCATTTTATTTTCAGAAAGGTACAGATAAAAGATCTTATCAGATTCTAGTCTGCCAAAGAGACTTACTACTGTAAGGAAGCAATAAACTCTCCATTGCATGTTAGCAGTTCAAGCATTACTTTGAATTACAACATTTTCAAAAACTGACAAGAATCTAATGCAGTCTCTTTGAATTGGAGTCATTGTAGTAATTCTCACAAGTGTTTTCTGGAGGGCAGATGATGGAGTGTAGTTAAAATTGTAGACCAAGGACATAATGCTTCCACACTGGCATTCAGGTATTAAACATGAATTATAGAATGTGATTGTCCTTGTCACCTTGCCTGAAGTAATGATGTTCTGGTTTTTACAGGGCTATCAAAAACCTGCTGTGTCAGAAATGAGTATGATTTTAGGCTGTTATCAAGCACACAGATGTAAGGACTTGATTCAAATCATACTTTGAAGAGGTTTGAAATCACATGAAGCTGGTTTAGAATTTTATAACATGTGTTTATGCCTGATACTAAAGTTGCTTTCATTTGTTTGATATTTTATATCATTCAACTAATGAAATGGCTGGCATAACTCTAGAGGTTGAAAACCAGAGTTAACTCAATTAGCTAAATCACTTTAGACAATAGAATTTTAAAAAATCTCTTAGGTGACCTCATAAGCTTTATAAAAATGGAATAAGAATTCTAAAAAAGATAATACATCCTTGGAAATATGGCACGTATTTCCATGTGTGTGAGATATTATCTGAAAAAAGTAATAGCTGCATATACTGGCACTTAATAACATGAAAATGAGTAATGATGGTTTGAGTTATAAATAAGTTATTTATAATTATTTGGAAATATATTTGGTTTAAATTTCAATACTAGTCTCATTTTAAATTCAAACTTCGACTCAATTTTTAATACATAATAAAGATATTATATTAAAATTCATAATAAAATATGCTCAAGAAGATAAAAGACACAGATACCTCCATTCCAAGCAATAAGTATATGCTTATAATTTATTTCTATGAAGTACTTATTGTCCCTATGCCAATCAAAGCAATTTTTATAAAATATCCCATCACAGACAGCATATACCTCACTTAAATTGTGTTACCTGTAAGCTGTCTGTGACTCACTTTGGGGTTGATACGGGGCAAATGTGAGGAAAGAGAAAGGTATATGAAAGATTTTTGAAATATTTACCCATGTTTTCCTTTTCTTCTGAAGTAAGATATGAGACTTGAAATTTATAGACATTGACAGGTTGTTTCTTTTTTTCCTTATGAAAAAACAGATTTTTTTGCCATTGTTCAAAGGATTGGTAAAAAAAAAATCAATAGGAACAATAATTTAAACTTTTTAACAGGATAATTAATCAGAGATGTCTGCCACTCTGATAAACTAGTCTATTTCATTAAAAGGCTGTTTGTTTAATTGAACAGTCCAAAGCAAAGCTAATTGGAATGAGCTGAATAGTTGTCATTCAAAACGATGTCCACATTCTAGTCTCTGGAATCTGTGTCTGCTACCTTGTATGTTGAGATATATAATGAATCAAGAGATTCAGGAGCAATTATTACCATAGATTACTTGGTGGTTCTTTAGTGAAATTATGTGTTTCTAAAGTGACATATATATATATATATATATATATATGTATATGTATATGTATATGTATATGTATATGTATATGTATATATACACATACATATACATATATATATTACTAAGAATTTTGTGGTTTTATTTATTAGATAATTGAAAATAACATAACTCTGAAGTATCAAAAATGGCATTGGTTTAGTCTTTGGATCAGTATCCTCATATCATTAAAACTTTTGCCACCCTTTGAAAATAATGAAAAATAATATACTCATAAGAACATGGATATATAAGACCATTCCCCACACTGAATGTTTCAAACATGTCCCTTTTTATTTCGGAATTTAAAAAAAAATATTTTTGTTTACTTATTTATTTGAGAGAGAAAGAGAGAAATAGAAAGAGGGAGATTGGCAGATAGAGATAGAATGAGAGAATGAGCACGCCAGGGCCTTCAGCCACTGCAAACAAACTCCAGATGCATGCACCCCCTTGTGCATCTGGCTTTCATGGGTCCTTGGGAATCTAACTGTGGTCCTTTCACTTTGCAGGCAAGTGCATTAACTATTAAGCCATTTCTCCAGCCCCTATTTTGGGAAATTTTAAGCACTTTTTAGTAGTCCATTTGTGTAAGCAGCTAAGTACTAGGAGAGTGTGGTAGGACAGGACCATGACACTTTCCAATTCGGAACACAATAGCTGTTCCTTAACAAGTTACTTTTAATAGCTAAGAATACTTTGTTATGAAGTAAAGAGTTTTGCAGAAATATGCACAATCAGGTTTATTAGGAGCACATGAATTTCTTAGGTCCCTCTGCTAGATTAAAAGCTAAAATTTGAGATTTAAAAAATAGAAAAATTAGAAATCAACTCCCCCCAAATTTAGGGTTTTAAACTGGAAACCGGACTGGTTGAGTCCTGATTTGCTTTCTTTTCTTTAAAGTGTAGATGTGCTTACTTACTATTCAGTTTTTTTTTCAAAATATTTTATTTATTTTATAGAGAGAGAGAGAGAGAGAGAGAGAGAAAGAAAGAAAGAGGCAGATAGAGAGGGAATGGGCAAACCATGGTATCCAGCCACTGCAAATGAACTCCAAACACGTGTGCCCCCTTGTACATCTGGCTTATGTGAGACCTGGAGAATTGAACCGGGGTCCTTTGCCTTTGTAGGCAAGTGTCTTAAGTGCTAATCCATCTCTCCAGCCCACTATTCAGTTTTAAAGATCTTAAGATGATAGCTATTAAGTGAAAAAATGTAACCAAGGAAAAACAGAAAGATTCAATTTGAGGATGTTTCAAAAACTGATTTGTTGCTAGGTGTGGCTGTGCATGCCTTTAATAGCAGCACTATAATTTTTTAGGCAGTCACATAGTAAAGACACAGAAGTAATGTGACCATGTGCAGTGCTTTGAATGTAGATGTCTTTTCTACCATGGGAAACTGCAGCAGGAAATTGCAATTCCTGAATCAGACAGCAAGTCCTCATCTTATATTAAACAGTCTGGGACCTTAATCTTTCATGTCCAAACTTCTTAAACACAGAAGAGTAAATTTTTGTATATGCACATATTTAGTCCAACATATCTGTAATAGCACCCTGAAAAGTGAAAGGCAGAGGTTATCCTCAGTAATTTGGTAGAGCTGATCCAGTCTGTTGAGAACCATTAGGAATCAAGGTGAGGCTTAAGTGAGAAGGATGAAGCAGACATAGCTAGGAATTTACGGCTTGTCCTGGCTACTGGCCTGTCTCACAACTTGCCTGTATTGAACTCTGAAACTTCTCATCATAATAAAAAAGAATATATGACTAGGCATATGGCTCAATATATATCTCAGGATAAACTCCTTCTTAAGAAAATCAAATTTTTTGTCTTATGTGTAATTTTCTTTTGCCTATAATATCCATGGGATTATTGGAGATCATTATAAAAACATACCTGGGCTGGAGAGATGGCTTAGTGGTTAAGCGCTTGCCTGTGAAGCCTAAGGACCCTGGTTCGAGGCTCGGTTCCCCAGGTCCCACGTTAGCCAGATGCCCAAGGGGGCGCATGCGTCTGGAGTTCGTCTGCAGTGGCTGGAAGCCCTGGCACGCCCATTCTCTCTCTCTCTCTCTCTCTGTCTTTCTCTCTGTGTCTGTCGCTCTCAAATAAATAAATAAATAATGAACAAAAAATAATATAAAAACATACCTGATGTTTGACTACTTGTGGGCTTACTAAAGAATACCCATTAGCTTCACAGGAGGCATATCTATTCAATATCTGATATATATATTTAATTTCTTCTCTTGAACTATAGAAATGATCCCTGAAAGTATAATCTTAAATATATCAGTTTTATCTCTATCCATAATCCATCTATCTATCTATCTATCTATCTATCTATCTATCTATCTATCTATCATCTATCTTCATCATCTCTCTATTATTATCTATTTATAATGTATCTACCTACCCATCCATCATATATATCTTCTGTCCTGTCCCAGTCTACCTAAAAATCTCAAACCATTATACCATTAATTAATATTCAATATTTCATCCAAGAATTGATCCAGAAGTCTTAAATCATCATATGAATGATCTAAATTAGATATTTATCAGATTTTGTATTTGATTAATTCTGGGGCAAAATATATCTCTTGCTTTGGACCTTTAAAACTAGACACTACGTTCTATGTTTCCAAAACACAATGATGAACAGGCTTAATATAGAATGTACAGATTCTCTTATAAGTAAAAATGTAGGTAGATCAGAATTACTGACTTCAAGTGCTTTTGGAATGTGGCAGGAAAAATCCTCAGATCCTCAAGTCTGGATACCATTACATGGGGAAGGGGTTGTTTCCAATGTGTAAGCTCTGCTCTGGGGAGTTAAAAATTTTATCTACAGCAACTACAGTACTGAAAGTAAGAAAGGCATTCATCACATTTTCAAAACATGTTTGCAGAAAAGTATCCATTAGTTTTTGTTTGAGACTAGGCCTTAGAACTAAGCTGTACTAAGCAAACTGACTAGTGTAAAATAAGAATAGGAATAAATATAAGAACTGTGTCAGGGATGCATGAAGTTACAGAAGTTGGGACTGACTACTGGAAATGTAAGTGAAAACCTTCCCTCCTAGACTATAAAAGAAAAGTTGTATGGCTATTTTGTAATGAATACCAGATGAGGCATTGTGTACAAAGAACACCTACAATGTATTTTGCTGTTTTCATTGCTTTACTTCTTACACTCTGGTGACATTTTATTGCCAATATACTTTAAGTAATTAACTTAAAGTGTAATTGATTTAAGGAAAATTTTATTGGACCCTGAACTACAACACTCTTGAGAGAGAGCTGGCCTTACCGTAGACAAAGTTCCCAGAAAGGAGGAGGAAATTAGAGGAGGAAGCATTTGCTGGATGTGTGATGGTTGAGGAACAACCTTGTCAACACATGAGTCTTGGATCAAGTCATGGGTTCAAGGTTATTCAGCTAATCAGTAGACAAATGAGTACTCAAATCAGCTAAACTAGAAAGCAAGTCTTGAACATTTATCTTAGATTCAATATTGACCATTTGCCTACTATGTTCAAGTTGTTTAAAAAGTTAGGCCAACTAGAATTTGGCAGAAAACTGTCTTCCTTGTGAGATTTCTTTTATTTCTAATACCCTCACAACCTTGGAAAACTCATAAAACCACCTTGAGAATCACAAGTTCATAAGAAAGTTTCACTAAAAATTTTTAGACAAACTGTGAGGGTCACCCAGGTGTACTTGTGCATATTTAATAATCCTAGTAATTAAGAGGTGGAAGAAGGAGGATCAGAAATTAAAGGTCAGCCTTAGCTACACAAACAGCTCAAAGTCATCTGGACTACTTGAGACTTTGTTTAATTGTCGTTGTTGTTGTTGTTTATTTTTATTTATTTGAAAGTGTCAGACAGAGAGAGAGAAAGAGGCAGATAGAAAGCAAATAAGTGTGCCAAGGCCACTGCAAATGAACTCCAGATGAATGTGTCCCCTTGTGAATCAGGTTAAAGTGGGTCCTGGAGAACTAAGCCTTGAACTAAGCCTTAGGCTTCATAGGCAAGCACTTAACCACTAAGCCATCTCTCCAGCCCAAGACTGTTTAAAAAATTATGTGGCTGGGTTGGGAGATGGTTCAGATGTTAAATCTGTTTATACCAAAGCCTACTTTCTTGTGTTCAATTACACAGTGCGCACTTAAAGTCAGATTCACAAAGTGGCAAATATGTATTGAGTGCATTTCCTGTGATAGGAGGCTCTGATATACCCATGCTTTCCCGACCTCTGCTTGCAAATAAATACAAAAATATTTATTTTAATTTTTTGTGGTTTATTAAAGTAAAAGATGCAGATTACAATCAGCCAGAGTTCATGGGTACAGGCCCAAATCCAAGAAGTATTCCATTCCTCAGCAGAGCACCTGTTGCCTTTCTCCATGGAATCATGGCTCTGTTTACGTTATTTGACAGTGACAGAATATATGACATAATGCCAACCATGGTCTCTTGCTAAGTCTTCGTTCTGAAAGGGCTTCACAGAGAGGCATCATTTGCTGATTGCCCTCATGAATGAGTGGTCTTCAGGTTGGACAATATTTGATGGTGCCATCTCCTACAAGTCATTGCATTTCTGTTCTCATGGGCTGGGTCGGTTATCATATTAAACACAACAAATGTGCCAGTGTTCACCTAAAACCATAACATAAGAATAGAAAAAATAGAAAAATTGTCCTGCTAGCCTGCTCATGCCTGTGTCAAAAACTTAGGTACCAATGAAGTTCTAAATGAGTATTGTTTTAACTTTCTTGTCAAACTACCTACCATCTTAATCATTTCTTTTGCAGTGTTTTTTTAAATTTATTATCATTATTATTAACAACATATTTCATATGGATGCATCGTGTTTGGCAATCTTTTTTCCCTTGTCCCTGCCCCCAGGTATTCCCTATGGAGTTGTGGTTTATGCATGTGGGAGTATCAGTCAGTTAGTTTTGGGCAGAGGAAATGTCTCTGTTCATGATGTCTCAACCTGTGGCTCTTCACAATTTTTCTGACCCCTATTCCTCAAAATTTTCTGAGTCATGGTGGTGAGTTTTAGGTCTACTTCAGTGATGAGCCATTAGGATTCTCTGAATCTCTGCTATGGTAAGTGATGAGTATCCTAAGGGTCTGTCTCCTTCATCCTGAATCTGATTATCCAGTTTTGTTTTTCTCTGACATTTTGTACTTCTCTTAACAGTTTCATTAACAAGTGAATTGAAAATCTTCTCACAGAGCATGTATATGTTACTTTTGGAATTCTGTAAACTTTTTTTTTCTTTATCTCCGTACATCTGTCATTCTGTAAGATTTTTATCTCAATAAATCCCAAGAAGACACCAGGCAGTAGAAACAAGTAGAACATTGTTCTGTGGTAAGGCCATCCCCTGCTTCTTCTGCTGGTGACTTTGGACTATAGATAATGCATGCTCACTTGCTATAGTCAAACTAATGTGGCTACTAACATGAGGACTTGTTCCTGTGATCAAATTTTAACAGCATACATTGATAAAATCTTTTTTTTCTTCTTTCCCCAATATCTTTCCAAAGCTTCTACTAATGACTATTTTTCTTTTTTAATATTTTATTTTTATTTATTTATTTGAGAGAGGGAAAAAGGGGGAGAGAGAGAGAGAGAGAGAGAGAGAGAGAGAGGACATTCTAGGGTTTCCAGCCACTGCAAATGACCTCCAGATGCATGTGTATCCTTGTGCATCTGGCTTATGTGGGACTTGGGGAACTGAACCTGGGTCCTTTGGCTTTGCAGGCAAGCACCTTGACCACTAAGCCATCTTTCCAGCCCAACTAATGGCTATTCTATTCCAACTTTATTGTGGGTCCCTGGGTCCTCCGGGGCCGGGCCGCTGTCCCCAGGAAGAAGTTCCAGGCAATCATGGTGGTGACTGTGTGAGAATCACTCTTGGGAGTCAGTCTCTGTGAACAGCTCTCTTTAGTCAATAGGGAAATGGGTTTGTAAGCAGTTGAGGGCCCTAAGGGGATTAGATGTACAAGGTTGCTTGCTGATGCCTAAATTGCAAATGGGGACATACATTTCTGCAAATACACAATAGTATATGGTACAGGGGGATGGGATGTGCAAAATTTTGTGGCTGATACCATGCAAGGAGTTTCCTAGGCAACTGGCCAAAGGTCACAGGGTTATGGGCAAAGCCTAAGTCTTATCTGAATGTCCAGGTATCCTGTGCTTGGAGAGGAAGTGGCCTTAATCCTGCTAATCATGGTCAGAGATTTTGTAGAGGTGGGGGTCTAGGCTCACTGTAACCCCCAAGAATGGAAGGAGGATCCTGGCTCACTATAACCCCTGAGTATGAGGGGAGGAGCATCCTGCCAGTCTGGTCTCCTAGATATGACCAGTGGTTCAGGCTGCTGTGACCTCCCATAGCCTGGGGCCTTTGTGTCAGACAGTTTAGGTTTGCTTTAACCCAAGGCCATGCCTATGTCTGCATTTTATAACTAATAATCTTTAGATAAAATTTTCTAAAACCTGGGATAGAGAAATTGCTTAGTGGTTAAGGCACTTGCCTGCACAGCCAAAGAACCCAGGCTCAATTCCCCAGGACCCATGTAAGCCAGATACATAAGGTGTGCATGCATCTGGAGTTCATTTGCAGAAGGTGGAGGCCTTGGAGTTCCTATTCTCTCTCTCTCTCCCTCTCTCTCTCTCTCTCTCTCTCCCTCTCTCTCTATTTCTCTCTCTCTCTTTCTCTCTCTTTCTCCCTATTTCTCTTCTCTCAAACAAATAAAAAAAATTAAAGTATAATTTTAAAAATTTGGGAAAACATTTATGCTACCAATCTAAAAAAAACTCATGCCTAAAGTTATATCTGCACACATATTTGCATGAGAAATTATCTCTCTATATGTATATATACCATCTATTCAACATGCACTCATATATTTATCTATCTAGGTATGTATAATTTATCTACCTATCTGATGCCATAGAAATTTCATTTTACATGGAAAAATTTAGAGATAGTATAATGAAATTATGTTTGAGAATTTTCACCTATTTAAACACAATCCAGAAAAGTATTCAATGAGACCCACATAGAGATATGGATAAATAAAATCCTACACAACTCCTGCTTGTCACACAAAATAATACATGCAAAGAGAAAAGTTATTTTTCATTGTTTTAAAGTCCTTAAACACACCTATTGTAACCAGAATAAGCCAAGGGCCTGCCACCTGTATAGTATTTATTTGCAGTGTTGTATGTGCTATCAGGGGACTTAAATATAAGCTTAAACTCAAATGACAGCCACTGGGTGGAAGAAAGTTTGTCTCTACTCCAACTGCACCACAATTGGAAAGTATTTAAATTTCAAATATCCCAAACTAATTGAATATACACATTTCTAATGTGACACATTTCTCTTTACACAAAACTGTACAAAATGGAGAATAAAAACACCAAATTATTGATAGAAAGCCTGATTTAAAACTTCTACCAACACAATAGTTTACTTTGGAACTGCACACTTGTTTAGCGGGCTGAGTTTTTGGGAATAACCCTGAGTAATGCACTATAGTTAGATGAAGGAGGCTTAAGAAGTATGCATTTTATTTCTCTTTAGAAAAAGGTGAATATGAAATAAAAAAGTGGAAAAAAAATTCGGCATGGGTGCACTGACAACAGAATTCAGAGGCGGGTCAATCTAGGAGAGGCTGAAATGAAAGTTAAGAAATCTGAAGACTTTTTTTTGTGAAACTGCCTGTGCATACTGCTAGAAAGTGTCTCCTTTATCTAAAGTTTTATGTGCCTGTCAGTCAGGCATTTCCAATGGAGGAGTAACAGGTAGGAAAGTCAAGACAACGGAAACATTAAGGATTAATCATTTAGGTCAATTCAGAGAAGAGGAAGAATGTGGTGGAAATTTAAAAATAATGAGCTGAGATGCTTGTGGTTAATCAGTACATTTACAATGTAGTTTGGTTTTGTTATATTTTCCTTTTTTGTAAGGATTGGACCACTTTTCTTGTTTCATGTTGGAATAAAAAAGAAATTGACAGATTTCTGAGAAGATGATTTCTTATTTTATTTTGCAATCAGAGAAAGAGGAGAATAGAGACAGGCAGAGAAAATTGGTATGACAGGGCCTCCAGCCACTGCAAACTATCTCCAAATGTGCCCCTTTGTGCATCTGGCTTTATGTGGATACCGGGAACTCTAACATGGGTTGCTAGGCTTTGCAGGCAAGTGCCTGAGCCCCTGAGCCTCTCTAGAGCCCCAAGTGTGCTCTTTCCTACAACCTTTCATTCACTTCTACATTGACTTCATTTCTTTTCCTTCTAGTTACAAACACCATTGGAAAACACAATCTTCCCTTGTTGTTACTGAATTCTGTAATATCCAAAGGCATTGTCCTCTTTCTCTTTCTAATCTTGACCCATCTGAAAGTGAATTGGGCATGAACAGATGAAGGGAGGTACTCCAGTTATCTATCAGAGTCCCACATTCATAAGGAGTCTAAATTCCTTTAATGCATCTCCCTAAAGCTAATCTTTTCAATAAAATTAGAGTGGTATATTTAAAACATATGAGGTATGCAGATATTCTATCATGATGGGTAGGCTCAAAACACAGCTTGAGGAAAATAGAAGTGTGTAACTTCAAAAGACAGATTTAAATACAGATTTCCAGCATAAATTAGCTACCATACTGAGCACTTCATTAAATGAGCATTACTTGCTAGCTGACTGTGGATAACAACGTAGGATAATCCCAGTTAATATGTGGAAGTTAAAGCGATTTCTACATTGTCTTGTCTAGAACTTAGTGGCTACAAAGAGTCTGCAATGAATGAAGACCATATTTGACTCAGAGCAGGCTAAGAATTGACTGGGGAGAATTCATTTTTTTCTAACTGTGCCATATCATCAAATACCTCTCAAAAAGTGACTGTAAGCTTTAAGTCCTCATAACATGGTCCACATACAAGTTATTTAATTATACACTGTAATAAGACTACTGAACCTATAACACAGATAGCCACCTAATCTGGATCAACTTACTTGGATCATGTGGGATGGTGATTATTATGGAAAAGGAGAGAAAAGTGTTTTAAGTGACATTATTCTATGAATACTAATAGTTTCTTTCTTCATACACACACACACACACACACACACACACTTTAGATGCTTGTCTTGTACAGACAGTATTCTTGACTCTATTAATACAGCAAAAAGATAAAATATATATTTACTACAAGAATCTTGAATTTGGGGCTGGAGAGGTAGCTTAGTGGTTGAGGCACTTGCCTGCAAAACCAAACAACCCAGGTTTGACTCCCCAGGGCCCACATAAGCCAGATGCACAGGATGGTGCATGTCTCTGGAGTTTGTTTGTGATGGCTAGAGGCCATGGCATGTCCATTTTCTCCCTTTCTCTCTCTCTCATCTGCCTTTCCCAAATAACTAAACAAAAAATATTAAAAAATATATAGTTTTAAATAAAAGAATCTTGAATTTGGGTTGGAGAAATAGGTTAGTGGCTAAGGGAGTTGCCTGTGAACCCTAAGGTCCCAGATTGAACACCCCAGTATCTATCAGCCCAATGCATAATGTGGAGCATGTGTCTGTAGTTTGATTGCAGTGGCTAGAGGCCTTGACATGCCCATTCTCAATCTCTTTTTCAAGTAAACAAATAAATAGGCGCCGGGCGTTCTGGCGCACGCCTTTAATCCCAGCACTCGGGAGGCAGAGGTAGGAGGATCACCGAGAATTCAAGGCCACCCTGAGACTCCATGGCGAATTCCAGGTCAGCCTGAGCCAGAGTGAGACCCTACCTCGAAAAAGAAAAAAATAAAATAAAAAAATAAAAACAAATAAATAAAATGTTAAAGAAAAATATCTTAAGTTTTAGTTAGTGAGTAATAAAATATACAAATCTGTGACTCACATAGGATATAGACAGGATAGATAGTATAGTGAAAAATTAAACAAAGAAGTAGGTAAGAATTACCACTAAAATAATAAGGAAAATAGGTAAATGCCTGGACTATAACACAGTATTATCTTCATTATTTAAAATTAATATTTGGCACCATTTGTGTCTGTTTAATTGTGCTTATTGATAAAGAATCAAGCAAGTAATATCTATTTTTCAAAGTCTCAAGGGGAACCTCCATGATGGCAGGGGAAAGCATGGTATGAGTAGAGGCTGGACAGGTTGACACCAGCTGCAGGAATGATCTGAGCTAAGACTGGCAAGCTAGGGCTAATCAGCCTCATGGTCCATCCCCAGGGACACACGTTCTCCAGCAAGTCTTCGCCTCCCACACTGCGGTTAGCTGGGGAGAAAGCTATCAAAACACATGAGTTAAAGGTGGAATCTGATTCAAACCACCACATCAATTATATGAAAGTCTGGTGATGTTAAAACTATTATTTTGTAGTAGTATTTTACTTTGTAAATAATCAATGAAACTTTCCATTTTCTTGGATCAGCTCTTTGGAAGATAGGGAATATGTTGAAGGTCAGTATAAAGAGGACTTGATCCTTGAGACTCATTATTTTACCTCCCTCACTTCAACCTTCAATGATCATAAATTGATGGAAATAAAACTTTATTATATCCCTTACAGATATTAAATTCACCTTCCTGTATTTTTAACATTCTAATTAATATTTTATAGCCCAAAGTACTAACTTTTAATAATTTAATCTATTCCATCTCAATTTCCATCACAGTAATTAAATGATGCACTAAAAGATAAAATATTATAAGAAACTGTCACTAGATTTTTAAACAAAGTTCTATTTAACTATTCACTACTGGCTAAATTATTATAATGTTAAAGGTATAATTAAAAATTTAAAGAATATACAGGTTTTTAAATATTATATATCTATGGATATTAATTTAGACAAATACAATATCTATTTTATTACTGTAATTATAAATTGCAATGAGTCAGTTTCATAAAAAAGAGAGCAATACAGTATGATAATTTATTATTTTGTTCTAAACAGAGACTTCCATGTTATAAATGATTAGACACATACATACATAGATCTGAACTTGGTCATGATTGTGGATTCTTTTCAATTAATGGCAAAGCATTTGCTGCTCTTCATTTTAGGAAAATATTTATGAAATAAATTTATAACAGGATCATAATTTTAAATTTGTATTTATATAAATTTATATAACATTACTTCTATTTTGATAAAATGTGCTGCTTGAAATCTTATTAATACATTTCAAAAAGTTGGAGATTTCCTTGAAATTCTCTGTGAATTTTTGCTTTATGCAGATACAACTTTTGAGGCTAGATTCACTCAAATACTTGTTTATTCTCTTAAGAAGGCAAAATACATTTCCAAATATGTTTGATTATTTCCAAACATATGAATACTTCATATATTCAGAAATGCTGTAACTAATACCTTTGGGTCCCCTCTGTTTGTTAGGTCATATCAAATTTTCTTGGTCCAGTGTTTTCAGGAGACCCACACTACTTTCAAGTCAGCATAGAAGTTACACCAACTATTTGCATTAGAGAATATGTAGTGCTGTACTCTGAAGAAGAAAAGCAGTTAAATTATTTTTTCACCATAAGACAAGTAGTTAAGGAGGGGATATATGTTTTTTTACTATGTAATATCTCTAGATATTAATATTTTACTTTTTCCAGTAACAATGAGGATGTTAATTAGAGTATAAGGAATACATACATTCACATTGTGGCAAATTATGAAGTGATTTGCATAAGAGAATCATAGATCTTTTATAACAGATACAGAACATATGACAAAAATATGATTATATTTTTACATGTGTATATATTATATGTATGATTTCTATTTTTATTTGTATGAGTGTGTGTATACCCATGTTTTCATTTGTATAGGTGTGCATGCTTAGATTAAAAATCAGATTTTTTAAATTTCATGGATATGTAAATAAAAATAAGTTTTGATATGGATTACCAATATTTTTAATTATATCAGTTAATTATTCAAAACATTTTCATTTTATTTTATCTTAATAGCTTTTTCATATTTTGGTTTTCAAAGTAGGATTTCAATCTAGTCCAAACAGACTTGGAATTCAGTATGTAGTTTCAAGGGTGGCCTCAAACTCAGGGTAATCTTCTTTCTCCAGCCTCTCCAGTGCTGGGATTAAAGGCGTGCACCACCATACTAGACTATTTAATAGATTTTTTAATACTCCTATTCCCTAAGAGATATAATATAACAATTACTTACATTAAATTATATATTATAATCTATGGATTATTTAAAATATATAAGAAGATGTGCATGATTTGTACACAAGTATATCACCCTTATACCTAAGGTCTTGCTTAGCTTCAAATAAGAAATAATGATATACTGCCATTAATATCAGACCCAAGCCAGTCCCTTTTTAACAGCACCCTTTTTCCAACAGATTACTCTACTTAGTTGTCTCAGACATACTATTAGTGTTGTTATTTCCATTGTATTTTCATCATTAGTAAAAACAAATAGCACTGAAAAGTTTGAAAAGAATAGTGGAAAATGGATAGAATTTTATAATGAGAGATCATATTTTCAAAGTACATGTAGAAGACATTAAAACCATATAACTGCAGATATGTTGTTTGGTCTTTTCTGTTATTGTTGCATGGGAATAGTCTAGAATTCAAATAGCAGCTGACAAACACTGATAAGCTAAGTTGAATTCCCTTGAAATTCCCAGTTTTGAAATCCTATGCCCAGTGTTCAGAATAAAATTACACTTGAATATAATGACTTCCCAATGGTGGTTAAGACGAAGTGAGGTCATTAATGTGGACTCTGATTCAATGTGATGAGCATATTTACAAGGGAAAGAAATTCTGACACTGTTCCCCAAGATGGAAGATCTTCTGAAGACACAGGAAGAAGGTAGCCATCTGCAAATCAAAGAAACTAATTGGGTTGCCCCCCTAGTATTGAAATCTGAGACTTCTGAACCACAAGAACATGAACTTTACCATCTGCGTCATACAGTACAGTTATTAGTCATACCTGTCTTAAAAATCTCATACAGAACCTATTCAACAATAACAGATATCTTTGTATCTGGATGGAAATTATGTTGACTTGTACAAAGCATATGTTTTCTGGTGTCCATATTCATTCAGTACAGCCTAGCTTACCCTTCATATGAATATGGAGGATCTTTTTAAATAAAATGATGTTTTGAGGGGCATCTGAGGCTCTAGCTCTCTGATTTGGTAGGAGTTGATTTTTCTCTGCATTGGTCTCCTTCCCCTTTGTGCTGGTATCCAGTTCACAGGAAAACATCACCCTTGCTTGTTTCACCAATTGTCCTTAGTTTCAGTTGGGCCCCTTTTGAGGCACTGAAGCAGACCAAAAATGAACCCAACATGGCTCAGGGAAATTTTGCAGAAGAGGGGGCAGAAAGAATGTCAGAGTCACATGTTAGGTCATGATTTGCAGAGACATTTAGCACATCAATAACTGGGGACTAACTCCACAATGCTCGACCCATTTACATCAACAAGGAGGGTCTAATGGGAGGGGTTAGATCATAGATGAGCCTAAACAATGGTACCAAACTGGCTGCATTTGATGAAAAGAAAACTAATAAATCAAATTAAAAAACAACAACAAAAAAATGATGTTTTTAGGATATTTCTTCAGTATCAACACTGCTAAAGAAAGCTAACATTGGCTGCTTAGTTTTGGAGAAATTAAAATATTTTAAATGCTTTATTTCTAGTTTTTTTTTTAATATATTCTTTTAATTTTCATTTATTTATTTATATGAGAGAGCAAGAGAGGAACGGAGGCAGACAGAGAGAGAGACAGAAAGAGAGAGAGAGAAGGAGGGAGATAATGGGCACACCAAGGCCCCCAGCCACTGCAAAAGAACTCCAGACATATGCACCACCTTGTGCATCTGGCTTATATGGGCCATGGGAAATCAAACAAAGGTCTTTTGGCTTTGAAGGCAAATGTCTTAACTATAAGCCATCTCTCCAGCCCTGTATTTCTTATTTTTATTAGAAATACATTGTCAATACTTGTTTTGATTATAAAATTCAATTGTTTTTCCCTGAATTATGTTTTTTTTTTAATATCAACCATATACAAGACCAACATGTCTTGAATCAACCATGTCCATTCTCTTCATTAAAAAGTTATTGCACAGACATGAAATCCCTGAAACTGAGCAGGTGAGGCTGCATGATTTTGACTTCCAGGCTGGCCAAGGCTACTCAGTGAAAGTCACAGAAGAAAAAATACACAGCTATTAGAATAGAGGTTGAGGTATAAACTCAGTGAAAGCATACATGGCTAAATTTGGCTCCCCCAAATTTTCCCATTTGTAAAAACAAACAAACAAACAAAAAACAGCTACAGGTACCTTGCTCAACAACAAAACTGTAGAGATGAATTTGTTTTATATAAATGTTGCTATATTTCATTCAATCACATATCATTTATTCTATAAACGAGACCAAGCGACTACGATCTAGCAAGCTTTCTCTACTGAGAAGCTATAAGTAATTTTATTATTTATTTCCCTGTCACAATGCCCTATTCAGGAGCATAGATATGTACAGTTAACATTAGAAATTGTCATCATGTTGGTAGAATGAAAACTGCTTGTTAACAATTTTTAAAATATTTTTATTTACTTATTGTCAAACAGAGAGACAGAGAGAAAGAAGCTAGTAAGTAAGTTGTGTTCAAGAAACAGAGAAATAGTTAAAGTACCCCAAAGACGATCCTCAGCATCACACGTCCAACACTGATCCATTCACCAGATGGGGACCAAGGATCTAAGAGAAGAGGAGTTTATTGGTGTATTTATTTAAAACCAACACATCCATCTCTTCCGGTCTACCTCCACTAGTCCATGCTTGTGGCTCTTCCCTTTTTTAAGCAGTCATTTTCCCAGCTTTTCTGTGTTTACTGAGACTACTTTAGAATAAAGGTATCATTGGCTTTTGGAAAACTGGACTTCATTTAAGACTGCTGAGCAGATTTTCTGATACCTATGCTGAAGTAAAGACAATGTGGAAGGTTCCTTTTTTTTTTTTTTTTTTTTCTACAAAAACAGTGTAACAAGTTACAATGTTCCAGCAATGAGAAGGTAAATGTTATACTGATCCACTCAATAAGGTAGATTTTTTTTTTCCTCACAATTAAAGTTAATTGTAACATCATACACAAAATTACCAGGTATCTCCCAATTACAAACACAAATATCATCTACATGTACGGTGGAGTTAAAAAGCTAGAATGTTCTTGGACTCTATGTCATTAGAATTCTCATCTAAAATATATTTGTTGAAAATGCCTGTGTCTTGACCTGTTTGGTTACATTTACCTCCTAGAAAATCACTGTAAGAATTTTTCAGGTCTGACTCTAGATGAGTTCACAGAATCTGCTCTGATTATTAGCATGATTAATACAGAATATTGTATTAGTTGGAAAGTTATACCCTTTTAGGAACCCATGCTTTAACACAATGCAGCAAGGTGGTTAAGTTTATACAATAAGAGCTCATGACTTAAGAACTTAAGACAAATAATCATAAGACTCAGGAGACTTTTCAAAGACATATTTAGTAGGCAGATATAAAAAAAAAAACTGAAAAAGAATTTTGCACTAAATATTGCTTCAGGAGAAAAAGATTATACTGCCAAACATCCATCCTCCTCCCCAGGAATTATCTGCTATTAAAATCCCTCACATACAAGTAAAATAACCATTCCAGTCAATAGGCACCTCACAATATTTCTGGTATATGCCAATACCAGGAACTATGTCACTAATGCTTGGCAATCATGCAATAAAATGCCTTTGGTATACACAAACTATCTCTGTGGCAGAAATATATGTTACCACATGACTTCCCCCTTTCCAAACTCCTCCTGTGTATGTCTTTGTCTTTATCATGTCCAAACACTAGCTGACTTTCTAGTTGGAATTCTGCATTTTGCATTCACCTACAGGACAATCTCTGATTCTGCAGACCCCTATTCTACTCTTCTTCACTCTCCGCTATTGCTACTAGATAAACTCAGTGGTTTGCCACTTTCACAAATGTCAAAATTCTTGAAAAAACAATATTTAATACCTATTTTCTCCCAGTCCTGACTCACTTGGGGCTCTAGCAAAATCAGCCATAGGCAATGTGTATTTTGGAAGCAGGACTCTTTAAGCTACCTCAGTAACCTTTACTATAAGAGGCGGTTAAAGCCCCAGGTATATTATTCATAATTCCCTGAGAAGGGTCTTCCTCTAGCTTCTATATCATATATCACCCATTAAACAAACAAACAAACAATAGCAACAACTAACTTTAAAAGTTTCCAGTTGATCCAACTTTATCAGATATACATTTCTGAAACTTCAGACAGGTTTAATCCCAGCTTCAATACTTCCCTGACTTCCAAACTTTACAAATCCATTTAGTTGTCATTAAGTTATTCTCTGTTGTCTTCCCTCATCCTACCCCTAATTCCTCTCACAAATTTGCTTCACACAGGAATGTCAACCATATAATTGAATATTCATAATACATTTATTTAGAAGCTTCAGTTGTTTTAACTAGATATTAAATAAAATTGGTCCTCTCTGTCAATCCAATCTTCATAACCTTGTTTGTTTTAGGGCTTTTCAGGACTTTTGTTTTAGGACTTTAAAAAATACTTTTATTTCTTTATTTGAGATAGAGAGGGAGAGAGAAAGAGAGAGAGAGAAAAAAACACTAGAGCTTTCTGCGGCTAAAAACCAATTCCAGATGCATGTGCCACATTGTGTATCTAGATTTTTGTGGATACTGGGAAATAAAACCTAGGCCTCTAAGCTTTTCAAGCAAGTACCTTTAACTACTAAGCAATTGCACCAGCCCCTAAGTAACTTTTTGTAAGATAGTACTTATCAAAACATGTGGTACTTGTGAGATGTTATTTTGATTTGTTTATGTTTTGCACTTTTATTTTGTTTGAGGTTTGTGTGTGAGGAGAGAAAAAGAGAAAGAGAGAGATGATGCCACATACTAACTCAGGCTTGCCTAAAATTCACTATGTAGACTAGGCTGGCTTTGAGCTCAATGTAGTATTGCTAGCTTACTGTATGGAGTGCTAAGATTATAGGCATGAAGTAACACATGCTGCTATGTGTTATGGCTTTGACATGGACAACAGTTTTAAGTAACTTTTCCCCCTGTATTTCAAAGCCTACCATTGAAGAACTTGTGATTATCTTCCTAAAGACATAAGCTTCCCCTCTGACTGCTGAGCCCAGTATCAGTGACCCTCTCTGCAGTCCTGGTTTAGCGTGAATGCTTCACGGGCCTGACTGGCTGCTAAGGAGTGGAGTCTTAGCTTCTCTACTGCAGTATCTTCTTCCTATAGCATCATTACAATACCTGTGCTTTACCCATGTCCCGTGCTCAGGTTCTAGTGTCCCTTGCTATATTTTGGCCTCCTTCCCATGTACTTAAATTAAAAATGGCATGTTCCAATAAAGTCAAGTCTTTTTACCCCCACCCCCAAAACAAATGGCATGGTTTATGTGTTTCAGCTCCAGGTCAAAAAAAAAAAATGTCTTTTTGATATTTCAGTGTAGCCTAGGTCCTATCCCTCAAGGCTTCCTGTCATGCTTTGCTTTAAGCTGAAGCACTGATAATAAGGTTAATACAAGGCATAGCTGACTTTATGTGGGCTGCCAAACCATGAGCCTTCATGAGCCTGAAGAACTGTAGACTCTTAATTTCAATGAAAATGGGACACAGCTTACTAATAAAATACCCCGTGAGTTTTTTCTTTTATCAAAAATTGCTTTGTGTTTATCGTCCAATGATACAGAGAGCTAGTGAACTTTTACAAGTAAAACTTGTATTATTGTTATTACTGTTACTGCTTGATTACATAACTCTGTAACTCATACTGGCCTTGAACTTGATATGTTCCCCTGTGTGGCCTGAAACCTATGATATCCCTACCTCATTCTCCTAGAAGTTGGAGTTTTATATATTTTTCTGGTTTATATTTATTTCTTGTAACTTTTAATTGAAATATTCCATAAGAATGCAAAATATAAAATGCTCCCAATGCTCCCAATGGCCTCCATTTTCTTTCCCAAAATCTGCCACCATTGAATCCCTTGTTCTTTTCGATTTGCCTTTCTTTAATTTTGATGTCATCCTCTTTTTCACTCCTATTGTACAAGTCTTACCTAGGTAGTGTTAGCTATATCTGCAGTCTTTTAATTTATCTATGTCTGTTCATATTTATAGGATGTTATATGGTGACTTGGGATACATGTATACAATATTTTCATCTCCTCAGTAACTTGAAATTATTATGGGTTGGAAAACTTCAAAAATCTTTCTTCTAAGTGTTTTATATATTTTGGAATACATAAAAATTATTATAGATATTATTTAGCCTCTTGTGTTATAGGACACTAGCATTAATTTCTTCTGTCTAATGGTAGATTTGTCCACACTAAAATTCAGCATTGCCAAAAGTTTGAACCTTAACCCTGGTCACCTTCCTATCATTTTCTGTAGTATCCAGCATATTCCAAATAAAATAGTTACTAAATCACCAATGCCTCTAAGAACTCCCCACTGGAGGAAGCCCATGATGAACTGTTAGTAGACGGCTTTCCCAGAAACCATGACTAAGCACGTAACAACAGTGTGATGAACAGCTTCTAAGATTAAAACAGTAACCTGCTAAGATTCCCTGTCCAATTCCTAGGTTTATAATTTCATCATTCCCCTTTACTGACTTTTCCCTCTGTATAAAATAAAAGTAAATTATCTTTAGCAGAGCATGAATGAGCATGCTTTCAGAGTGCCTTTGTAGTCACTCTCTACTTAGCACCCATAGCTTCAGTGTGTGAGAAAGTATGGCTTTTTTACATAAATATGGTAGATCCTGGTGAATTTAACATAATTCTAAATGCCAAATGCTCAGGAATGACATCCTCTTACAGTTAATCATTGTATTATTCCCAATCAAATGAGATAATTCTATCAAAATGTTTCATATAAGGTCCAAGATGAAAGATGGAAAAATTGTGTCTGTGAACCTAGATGGTCTAAATGACACTTTTTTTTTTTTTTCTTTTCAATGATAAGTAGTGTTGTATCAGCTAGCTAATGACACTAGATGTTTATATCCTGCCACCTAGGATCTAACTCCTTAAGAGTTAAAAGGTCTTAAGGAATTCTTATTCAGAATTTCTTCTGTTCTTATATCAGAGTAACTCCTATATTCCTTTTGATTTATTTTCCTCAAGCATTATAGATGACAAAGAACAAGTTAATAAAACATAACTCCAGGTAATGAAACCCACACAGGGAAGGGGCCTGTAATCTTCCTTTTGCAAGACCTGCTTAAGAGAAGTGTTAAAAAAAATAAAGAAAGAAATCTACTATAATGAAAGTGGGAGCAATAACGGAAAATTAATCTAACTAATCTAAGATGCTTAGAAACAACCAAACTAGTAAATTGATTTTCCATGAGTATTATTTATAGTTTAGCAAAACATCATAAATGAAGTTTGCTCAGAAATGGAAGCCAGGTGAAGTGGTATATGCCTGCCATCTCACTATTCCAGAATCAGAGGCAAAATGATCACAAGTTGGAGAGTAATCTGGGATATTATATTTATCTTCAAGCTGCTGGAATAACTAAGACATAATACCCAAATCAGCTCATGGGAGAAAATGCTTTATTTTTTATAATCCATAGAGGAAGCTTCACCATGTCAGAAAGGGATTATAAAGCAGAGTCTGGACATCCCAACTGACCACAGCAGCTGGCAAGAAGCGACCATAGTGAGCTGAGCTCCTTCTGGCAATGGTAAACTGGCTATAATCATTTAAGTCTGGCCATAGCAACACACCTCTACTGGCAAGCCTCCACCTCACAAACGGACATCAGCATGAGACCCAGTATTCAAATCATATGAGGCTATGGGGAACATTTGTCATTAAAAATACCATAAATACATAGTGATAATATATTTCTAAGTATTAGAGAAAACAGAAAATGGAGTAGTGACAATAAAGGGCCCCACTTTGTAGTTGAGCGGTTGGGTGCTGCTTACCAAGCAAAAGCAAGACCCCAGGTTAGAAACTAGCAGTAAGAGAAAGCAATGCAGGGCTGGAGTTATTGCTTATCCGCAAAGCCTAAGGACTTGTGTTCTGCTCTCCAGATCCCACATTAGTCAGGTGCACAAAGGTGAGGCAAGCACAAGTTTGTCCGTGCCCACTATGTGGTTTAAGTGTTTGGAGTTTGATTGCTGGGGCTGAGGCCCTGGCATACCAATTATCTCTCTCTCTCTCACTTTCTCTCTCTCTCTCTCTCTCTAAAAAACTAAAAAAAAAATAATAAAGTAAATTCATTTTAAAAGTTAAAAAATTGCAGAGGCTGGAAGCCCTGGCGTGCCCATTCTCTCTCTCTCCCTCTATCTATCTTTCTCTCTGTATCTGTCACTCTCAAATAAATAAATAAATAATAATAAAAAAATATTTTAAAAGTTAAAAAACTGTGAAAATAAAACAAATAAAAATATGTAGCAAAGCATATGTTTTAAATAGTAATACATTTCAATAAATGATGTAAATTACTTAACTAAATCTAAGAAATTATGTTTGATTTTTGGTGATTGATCCCAAGCTAGGCAAGTAGTCTCCTTCTGAGCTCTATCCACACTCTGTCCACATCTCCTCTCTTTCCACTTTCTGGTTTGAGACAGTCCCACACAATTTCCCATATTGGCCTTGAATTTACTCTCGTCCAGGCAGGCTTTGAGCTCATGATCCCACTGTGTAAGCAAGCCTCCCAAGTAACTGTGACGACAGACCTGTGCCAATGCGTACAGCTGGAAACATTTTGCTTTAGTATTCCTTATTTACCTTAAATGAGATGCTCTTGAGTTATTCAGGGAAATATATGGAATATCATACCCAACGGCAGTCTTTGTTTCCTCTGGCTGTGAGGAGACTTGCAACAATGATCCCAGCATCTTTCCTCTTCATAGTCCCAGAGTAATAACTTCATGGGGGAAAAGTCTAGAGTTTCCTCATATTTTTAGATTTACTATTTAATTTTCTATCCCATTATGGTCATGGTTATGTTCTTTGAATATTTTATTGTTATGGAGGTCACTTCAATTATATTTAGTGGACTTTTATTTTAAGAATATATTTCCAGTTTTATAGTGAGGATGAGAAAACATAAGAGATTCCATTTAAACTATCTGAATTTCCAGCAAAATGATTAATACTCAAGAGCCAGCCTTTTATGAGAAATGGCAATACTTCAACCAATTAATATTCTGCCATATTTTCATACGGGAAATACATTTTTTTTCATTTCTCTCTTTTATATATGCCAAGAACATAGCACAAAAAAGAACTAACTTCTTGCAGAGTAACTAAAGCCAAGGACATTCTCTCCATCAACTCTATGATAAACTGCAGGCTTCACATTAAGAGGCAAATCCTTCATTGCAAAACATTAACCCATGTAGTTCTTAATAATTGAAGCTTGAAAGACTTAGAATTAAGAGATGAATTAAGAACAAAAATAGATCTCCATACTTTTCCTTGATTATGCCATGGATTGATTGTTATTCATTTTAGAATCTTGCATTTTAGCTCTCAGTGCCAAGATACTTCGAAAGTGTTCAATATTTGCTGAATGCAATAGGTATACCTCCTTCATAAACTTGTTTTTTCAAGTAGAATATTGCCATTAGGATGAAATTTATTTGCACTTAACACCCATCAGAATTAGAATGACTATGTATATTCCTATTCCTAGTGCATATACTGAAACTTGTATTAAGAAGTACATGTAGGAATTAAAGCCTTGTCCTAGTGTAGCCTAGATTGTAACCTGGCCAGGAAGCTCAACAGTTCACACTCACAAACATCTGAGTGCAGACTCATGTACCAGAAGATGATTGGTACATTAATGTAATGAGAAATATACAGGGCATGATAATATAAAGCCATGAATGTTACTTTCTTTAGAAAAGTATATATATATTTTTTTCTATTCTGTTACTAATGTAATTGAAACTGCACCTATCTTTTACCACGTTTCTAGTGGCAAATTGTCACCGGAAATATGGTGGCAAACTGCCTTTGCCTTCTTTTTTTTAAGGCATTTTTATTTATTTATTTGAGAGTGACAGATAGAGAGAGAGAGAAAAAAAATGGAGCAATCAGGGCCTCCAGCCACTGCAAGTGAACTCCAAACACGTATGCCTCCTTGTTCCATCTGGCTTACATGGGTATTGGGGAATCAAGCCTCGAACCAGGATCCTTAGGCTTCACAGACAAGTGCTTAACCACTAAGCCATCTCTCCAGCTCCTATCTTTACCTTCTAATGTCATCTTCCCTTCCACTCTTAAAAGTAAAGCTTGGTCAGTGCCTGGTTTCATGCTTTGGTCTAAGTATCAATAATGACAGCTGTAATGGAAAGGGATCTTTAAATCAAAGTGAAGATATTCTCAGTATTCTAGAGGAAGAGTTTGAAACTCATACTTACTATCTGAACCACTAGTTGTATCCTAGATATATCTCTTGCAAATCTAGTTTATATTTTTAAAAATAATGACTTAAGCCAGGCATACTGGTGCCTGCCTTTAATCCCAGAATTTGGGAGTCAGAGGTAGGAGGATTGCTGTGAATTTAAGGCCACCCTGAGAATGCAGAGTGAATTCCAGGTCAGCCTAGACTAGAGTGAAACCTCCAACTTGGAAAAACAAACAACAAAAAAGATTTAATTATTTTTATTCATATTACCACATGGATGATACCAAATGTCAACCAAAGTGTGATGAACAAATGACTAGTAATGTAAATAAGAAGTTAATGAACTAAGTCTTCAAATAGTGTCGAAGTAAATTATGCACAATTTGGTTTATGTGGAACATATTAACAAAATGGCAAATGCTTTCTTAGTATAAAATTGGGATAATGATTGTGGAAACTGTGACTAACCTAGCAAAGGACACAATGGGTGACTTTCACTTCTTTAGTTCTCTTTGATAAAATGTTCTGCTTTATAATTGTTAAATTGAAATTTCACATTTTATGTACTTTGTAACATACATACTTTAGGTGTGTTTTTGAAGATGTTGTATACAGCTATTTCCCTAGTGTAACTATTTCTTTAAATGCATGATAGAATTTGGCTTTGAATCCATCTTTTCCTGAGATCTTTTTGTTGTTGAGAGGCTAATAATGCTTCAATTTTTCACTCCTTTTATGTCTGTTTAACTTATTTCTATCCACTGAATTTCAAACTTTTTTTTTTTGTAATGGGCCTTTATTTATCTATTAAAAAATTGGACCATAGGGCTGGAGAGATGGCTTAGCGGTTAAGCGCTTGCCTGTGAAGCCTAAGGACCCCGGTTCGAGGCTCGGTTCCCCAGGTCCCACGTTAGCCAGATGCACAAGGGGGCGCACGCGTCTGGAGTTCGTTTGCAGAGGCTGGAAGCCCTGGCGTGCCCATTCTCTCTCTCTCCCTCTATCTGTCTTTCTCTCTGTGTCTGTCGCTCTCAAATAAATAAATAAATAAAAATTAAAAAAAAATATTTAAAAAAAAAAAAAAAAAATTGGACCATATCTTTCTTTTCATTTGTACACCTAAGTATTTATGAGTCTTGTTTATATTTGCAAATTAACAAACCTTTGTTCCATTAATTCTAAATACTCTTCCTGATTCTCCTCCCACTTCTAGAGATTGTTAAATATGTATTTAAAAAGTATTATTATTCTTTCAATCCCCATTCCACTACCGTCTGTCATGACCTTTATTATCTGTTTCTATCTACTTCTTTTACATCTGGATATTTTTTTCTTTATTTTTTGAGACCTTGAATTGCACAAGTTATTCATTTGAGATCTCTCTAATCGTATTTTTGCAAACACTCACAGATAGGAACTTTCATCTTGGTCCTGCCTGGGTTATATCATAGAGCTTCTAGAAACTTATTCCTTCATTTTTGTTTTGATTCTAAATTTTCCTTCTAGTATCTTAAATGACATCCTGCTCACTTCATTAATGTCCATGTGTTGATACAGTATTGCTTGTTATTGAGATTTAATTTTTTTCCTCTATGACCAGATGCTAAGATATGTGACAAATAATCAATCTCGTCATCTTTATCTTTTAATTAGCTCATGCATGTTGCTTTTCTGGTTGTCTTATAATTGATTGTGTTTTAATTTTCTATATTTCTGCTTTTATTTTCTCCTCAAATCCCAATCTCCTTGCTGTTTGTCATCCATATGGCTGGTCTCCTTACATTACACTGCTGACTTGACATTCTGAGTCAATTATTTACCTCATTCACCTGCTTATCTGTGTCCTCTTTGATGTCATTGAAGATTTTTTAGTTGACTTTCAAATGTCCTGTGCTCTATTTCACTTTGGTAATTGAGGAGTAGTGATCTCTCTAAGGCATCATGGTGTCCTTGTTTCTCTTATGCCTCTTGAGTTTCTCTGCTGTAAGTTTGCATATTTTCTTGGGTACCTTTTCTGCTTTTATTTGGGAATATTTTTTATTGTTCTGTTTCTCTTCAGGATTCACTGCCAGTATGACTCAAATATGAGAAATAAGCTATGAAAAGAGCAGCAGTGTCAAACTTAATATAAAATAGAAATCCATTGAAAGTTGATCTAAACAAACTAATTCATCACCAATGACAATAATAATAATAGTCGTAGTATATATACATGTATAGTTTGCTATAACATTAAAATATGTGAGGTAAAAGTAATATATTTGTAAAAAGAATGGGACTAGGTAAGGAGAAAAATCAAAAGAAAAGCAAGTTTAAAACCAAGTGGCAGGAGGAGGAGAATGTGGGGACTTCTGGTCAAGATGGTGACCACCTAATTCCACCACACATTCCTGGGAAAGGAAGGCAAGGCATTAAGGGTTCACTGGGTCTTTTAGGGGAGAGCAATCTCCAATAGATCTCCAGTGGAAGGGCACAGAGGGAGAGCAAAAAGGGAATCACTGATTCCCTCACTTGCGGGTAGCTCACTGGTCTCCTAGTCCTCCCAAGCAGCCTCTGTACCCACAGTCCCAGCTTCAGGATACTCCCACACTTACTGTAGGAAAGGGGACCCAGGCCAGCATAGTTCCACTTGCCTCACTGCACAGGGGCAATAGCCTTGCGACCCCCGCCCATGCGAGACCTTGGGTAAGCTCTGCACCCTGGCCCACTCGAGGTCAGGCTCCATTGGTCCATCTGCCCACCACACCTGCATTGCCTATCTCTGCTTGTGCAAGCTTAGCCTGCTCTGCTGATTTGCTGAATTACTGCTCCAGCCACTAGAGCTCAGGCCCATTCCATCTGCCTGTCTTCTGTGCTTGGTGCTTCATGAGGGAGCTCAGGCAGCTTGGGTGGATCCTGAGAGATCTTAGGCTACTTTGGTGCCCTGCCTCACAGGATCTCAGGCTGCTTTGGCATTGGGACCAGTGAGAGCTCAGTTCCGAATCTGGCCTCAGGCTTCGCTATGCATGAGCTCCGGCTGATCCACCTACCCAAGTGTTGGCTCAGGACCACTGTGCCATCTGATTGCCTGGTGGCTAACTTAGGCCAGCTCCCCCAAGAAGCACCGCTTCCCCTGCCCATGGAGACCACAGTCCTACTCTCCCTGCCTGTACACTGTGATGGGCAGGCCACAGCACAAAAGAAATAACATGAAAAATTAAATGTAAGTAAATGCAGTAAGATCACCCAGTCTACAATGAACATCTCTAATCAAAACAAAGAAGAGACATTAGGATCAGAATACCAAAATGAAGCTATGAGCAATGCAACTCTGACCAAGCTACTGGTAGAACTTGCAAAAAAGAAACAAAGGACCAATAATAGTGAGAGGAGAATACCATGCAGAGGGAGAGGAAAGTGAAAGAGATAATAATAATAATAATAATAATAATAATAAATCTTATTTTCCAACAAAGAAGAAAAAGAAACAAAATAAAGAAATGTAAGTACAGGAAAACAAAGGCATACTTAAAAATAAATAAATCATATAATTCTGAAAGTATAATAATAAAAGGAGGGAAGAAACTGAAGGGGTAGAAGGCGTGGGAAGTTTGAAGTTGGACACTTTATCCTTCCTGCCATTTAGACTCTTGCTGACTTCAGAGACCTCTTTTTGCTTACAAAGAAGGAGTCTCTGATACCGATAAATCTGTAGTCTGGAGGCCAAAAAGGACATCTACAATCTTGTGGATCTCTAGTTTGTAATGTCTGGAAATGCTGATGATCTAGCCAGGGGATATCTGGGTTACACAAGGAGAGGGGAAAGCAAACACAACTGTGGGACTTGAACAGGCAGCTGAATCTCAGTGCTTTCAAATCACTTAGCATCCAATACCCTGCTGAAGGAATGAGGGGGAAGATTCATGTACTCTAACTAGAGCATTGGCATTTTCAGTCTAGCCAGCAGTGAACTTGAAAGCACACAGGTTGTGACACCCACTGATCACAGGCTCTGAGCTATCACACTCCATGGTGAACCTCAGTGCCTGCCTTGACACGTAATAATTTTTCTGCCTAAGATGAGCCTCCTACTGCCTAACCTTTTTCTTTTAAATTTTTCTTGGGAGCTGGAGAGATGGCTTAGCGGGTAATCGCTTGCCTTTGAAGCCTAAGGACCCCGGTTCGAGGCTCGGTTCCCCAGGTCCCACGTTAGCCAGATGCACAAGGGGGTGCACACGTCTGGAGTTCATTTGCAGAAGCTGGAAGACCTGGCACGCCCATTCTCTCTCTCTCCCTCTATCTGTCTTTCTCTCTTTGTCTGTCACTCTCAAATAAATAAATTAAAATAAATGAACAACAACAACAAAAAAAATATTTAAAATTTTCTTGGCATATCCCTTCTCTCTCTCTTCTCTGCTTGCAAGTAAATAAATTATTTTTTTAATTAAAGCAACAAATAACTTCTTAGCTGTATGCAACATAATTTCTTTACAGTATAATGTGGGTTAACAGAAGCTATATCTAAGCTATCTATTTGCATAATTCACTGTTATGAAACATAAGGCACATTCTTGCTTTTGTAGTAAATCTTCTAACAGTTGAAGATTTACCATGAAAATGTAAATTTATTTTAACAGAAAGTACACTGTTCACAGTGGCTATTTTTGACACACTACTTCTGATGTCTTTATATGGATGTTAGCTAGCAAAATCAGACATCCATTTTTTTCCATATAAACTTCATTGTCTCAGGTACATTTAAGATCACTTCTATATAACACTTATAAAAATAAATTAATTAGCCAGGTGTGGTGGTGCATGCCTTTAATCCCAGCATGTGGGAGTCAGAGTTAGGAGGATTGCCATGAGTTTGAGGCTACTCTGAGACTACATAGTGAGACTACATAGGTCAGCCTGACCTAGAGGGAAATCCTACCTCTCTCTCCCTCTATAACTCTTGTATATTAGTTATTTTTTCCCTCATTTTCTTAGTGGGCACTGACCTGTAACCCCCACTACCAGCATGGGGCTATCATCCACAATGAGCTTTTGATCAGAGAAACCTACAGGGTTTCCTAAAAGAATGACAGACTTCTGTAAGAGTACTTGATGACCCACCAAATGTCAGTGGTAAGAGCCTATTGCTGAAGACTCCATATGCCGCTGACATGTAAAATGGAATGGCATAGCTGGAAGCCAGGACAGAGTCAGTCCCCAGACAGTCAGCATGTCTAGTGCCAGAAGGTGCTACATGGGCGACTGGGGGAAATGACCAATATCTGTCCAAGCAACTCATGGTCTAACCTACTTAGCAACAAATAACTTGGTGTGATGCCCATACAAGTGCAATAGTGGCACACAGTAATGGTGGGGAACAAACTGCTCTTGATTTGGCTAACTGATCCCCTCAGTGGTACAGGACCCATAGCTGGAGCTGGGAAACAAGTCAGAACCATATCCAAACATAAGCCCACTCTCCAATATCAAGCTACCATCAATCATGGGGTACAAGAGGGCCTCCACCTATTAAACTCGCTATCAAAAAAGTAAGTGTTATCTCAATTTTCCGGGTGCTAACTTACTCTCCGTTGAAGAAGCTGCTTCTCTTTTTCCGATAGATGCAGATCCTAAGGAGAGAGCAGCCCCATCATACCTCAAAAGGGGCCCGACTGAAACTAAGGAAAATTGGGGAAACAAGCAATGGTGCTGTTTTCCTGATGAACCAGATACCAGAATAAAGGGGAAGGAGACCAACACAGAGAAAATCAACTCCTACCAAACCAGAGCGCCAGAGCCTCAGAGGCCCCCAACACCTCATCACTGAAGCAGACCAAAAATGAACCCAATGTGGCTCAGGGAAATTTTGCGGAAGAGGGGGCGGGAAGAATGTAAGAGTCCCATATTGGGTCATGATATGCAGAGACATTTATCGTACCAATGACTGTGAGCTAACTCCACAATGCATTGATCCATTTACATCAACAAGGAGGGGCCACTGGGAGGGGATAGGTCATAGATGAGCCTAAACAATGGTACCAAACTGCCTATATTTGCTGAAAAGAAAACTAATAAATTAAATTTAAAAATAAATAAATTAATTAAATAAAATATATTTTCAAAAAAATAAAAAGAATACATACATAAATAAATAAAATATAACTAATTACTTTTAACCAAAACTATGTTAATTTTATGTGTTTATAAGAGATAAAATGGCCTCTTTAGATTCCTAGTCATTGGATTCTATTTCTATTTCTTAGATAAATGTAATTACCTTTTTAGATATGAAAATGTTGACAAGATTTAAAGTCATTACCAACACAGATGTCTTTAAATTTAATTTATCTTGGGGCTGAAGACATTCCTTAGCAGTTAAGGAGATTTCCGGCTAAGCCTAAGGACCCCTGTTTAACTCCTTAGTACTTACATAAGCCAGATCTACAAGGTGGTGCATGCACCTGGAGTTTGGTTGAAGTGGCTAGATGCCCTGGTGCACCGATTCTCACTCTCTCTATTAGTCTCTCTCTCAAAATGAATAAGTAAATAAAGTATAAAAAATCAATTTATCTTGCACTTAAAAGTTGAAAATGTCAATAATTTATCTTTTATGTTTCACATCATGCTGTTATTTCAAAATCCACTTATGCAATATTTTTGCACTTAATATTGCCACTAATAGCTTTATGTAACTGACCTGTTTGTATGTAGGCACTGATAAAGAAATTTTACAAAAAAAGATTTATATTTTGTAGAGTGTTTTATGCTCAGAAACATTTCAATTCTCTAGATAGCCAAACAAGGTTTATATTCAAAGTAGAAGCACATGTGTTAGATTTTCTATAATATTTGTAAAAGTTGTCCTTGGGTTAAATAATTGGTCAGGGACTTAGAGAATAAAAGGCCAGATTTTAAGGTTCTTTTTTTTTTTATATTCCCAGATAAAAATCGGATGCAATTTTCTTATGCACATGGATTTTATTACTGTATAACATGAACATATAATCATATAGAATATATAATCTATCTATCTATCTATATATAATCTATATATAATTCTATATGATTATATGTTCGTGTGCTCTATCTATTGAAAGTTAAATTTAGGGCTGGAGAGAGTATTAGTGGTTAAGCCACTTGCCTACAAAGCAAGAGGACCCAGGTTCAATTGCCCAGGACCCATGTAAGCCAGATGCACAAGGTGGCACATGTGTCTAGAGTTTGTTTATAGCAGTTTAATGCCCTGGCATGCCTGTTTTTTTTTTTTTTTTCTTTTCTTTTTTGTTGTTTTGTTTTTGTTTTTACTCTCTCTCTCTTTCCCTTTGCTCTGCTCTCAAATAAATAAATAATTTATAATTTAAAAAGAAATTTAAAGCTATGTTATTTTCTAAATATAGAGATATCAAATGTTCCCATTCAAAAATTTCTCAATAATCTTATCATATTTTTATTGGTTGATAATTGTGACAAATATGATTTTGTTAACTGTGAATAATGAAATATCATACAACACTTGTGAACTAAGTTGATTAGAAAGAATTGATATCCTGTGAACATAGTGGGAATTAGTACCTTGCTGTATTTTTTTTTTTAATTTTAATAAATGACATTCCATATGTGACTTGGCCACATATTTTATACTCAATTTCTCTTGATTTTCTCAACATTTTCTTGTTTTAGGTGCCAAATATATTTTTAAAAAATCTTTTTGTTTATTATTTATTTGAAAGTGACAGAAAAAGAGGCACACAGACAGAGAGAGAGAGAGAGAGAGAGAGAGAGAGAGAGAGAGAGAGAGAGAGAGAGAAGGCACGCCAGGGCCTCCAGCCACTGCAAATGAACTGCAGACGTGTGTGTCCCCATGTGCATCTGGCTAACTTGGGTCCTGGAGAAGTGAACCTCAAACCAGGGTCCTTAGGCTTCACTGGCAAGTGCTTAACTGCTAAGCCATCTCATCAGCCCCCAAATATAATTTTTACAAACACTTTGCTAATTCAAAATGATAGCGTTATCATAGGTGGTATAACTATTTGACAACATTGGCAGTTTATATTAGGCTGAACATATAATATCACATATCATTATAGTGATGTAAGTTGACATGAGAGAGAGAAAGTAATCATATTAAATGTTTTCCTGTGCATCTAGTCCATGACATGATAATTCGTGATTATGAAAATTATTAACTTCATTGTATGTTGCTGTGTGAGACAAATGAGAACCTAAGATACTCAGACCACAATAAAATCTCAACATGTTTATTACTGCTTGGCTTAGTGAGTGCTGATGACATTGATTTCTTCTTTTTCACTCATATTGACAGGGTGAATGTTGGTTTTCTCATTGTTATACGTGCTGATGTTACCAAGACAAAGATAAAATGGAAGTGAGGTGATAATAGCACACTGTGCCACAAAGCAAGTATTGAACTAAAGGCATTGGACTATATATATTTCAAAGACATGTTTTTTTCTGAAGAAAAAAAAAACCTATATTCTTCTAGAAAACAAAGAAATAGTTCCCTTTTCCTGCAGGACATTCTTCATGTGGACTACATAATTATCAGATCATGTATCTGACATTTTTGATACAAATTTACATTTTGTCCACTCATCCAACTATACATTTTTTGGGGGGGTAAGATCTTGCTCTAGGCCAGGATAACCTGAAAGTCACTATATACTCTCAGTCTGACCTCAAACTCACAGTAATCCTCCCACTTCAGACTTCCTAGTGCTACAATTAAAGGTTTGCACCACCATGCCCAGCCAACTATACCTTTATAAATATATGAGACCCAAGGCAAAATGCAGGCACCTTATGTCAAATATGCATTTTTCTACTACTGTGTCTTTTTAATGCATTCCTTCTTCAGTTAGTATTTCCTTTGTAGATCACACGTAGCCAATACGCATGGCTGTGATGTCTAATATTTTAGAAACTAGTAATGCATTCATAATAATTAATTACTAAGTGGAATTCTTATATATGCCTATAATGAATAGAAGTTATATTAAATGTTTGAGTGATAATATGAGGCTCATTTTTATGCTATGTTAGTTGCAAAACAAAAGAGACATTTAATGAATGCATTTTAGACTGAGAATAACAAAGTATTTGACCATCAAACAATTCATTATTGGACAAATTTTTAACTTTACAAATAGTTTTTTTTTTTTTCTAAATTAAGAAGGTAGTTTCTCATTTCTTTTTGGAATATAGCAATATAATAAAGAAAAGAAAAAAGAGTGAAGACCTCCTTAAATGGAATCCCATACAGTGGATGCCCTCTACTAGAACTCCCATGACATAAAATGGTGAAAACTAAATGACAAGTATCAGAAGACATGGGTGGCCACCAAAGATCTCTCATGTAATAATAAAGTAAAATCTGAAACTTTGAAAGCAGGACCAAAGAGATAGAATTCATTTAATAGAGATTGGTATTGTAGGGGAAGATGCCCACTCTCAGTGAGGAAAGAGGAAGCAGAGGTACATCAAGATCTGAAAGATTCAGAAACTTAGCATTGTAGTCTCAGAAACAAAGACTCTTTTAAATATTATCATCATCATCATCATCATCATCATCATCATCATCAACAACAAGATGTCTTACATATATACATCATGTGTTAGCACCCTCTTTTCCCTGTCGCTTCCTCCATTCTGTTTGGGACTCTTCTCAGTGGGGTTGTAGGTATTCCCCATGGGATTATGGTTTAGGCAATGTGTGAGCAGTAATTTTGTTTTAGATTTTAAAGAGACGCAAAGGAGAAATAAAGGGAAAACAAAGTTGAATGTAACAGCAGCAGAGGGGACAGAAATGTTAGTATCAAATCTCTTCTCCTTGGCACTTGACTGGAGGAGCAACATTGGGCTCCAGCTTCAAAAGTACCCCTTGTGTCAGCAGCAAGGTGGCCCAAACTATTAGTGACATACAGTTCTGGGAAAACTCAGTAAGATTGCATGTTGAAAATTGGCCAGCAGAATTCCTATAAACTGTGTGGAAGAATCTTTAAATAAGACCTGGTCAGTATGGAATAGGTAGAAATCTGACCAGAGACAGAATCTGGACTAAGATCCTGAAATGTTTGCTGGACTTTAGGAAGAACCATCAGTTTACAAGGGTAGCATTTACAATAGGCTACCCACTTGTTTTTGTTCCCTCTTTCTACTCATATCTATAGTTATTCATATCAGTGCAAACAATACTAACCATTTTCCTTCTAAAAAAGATTGGAGTTTAAGAGGTGATTGTTTTCTGTTTGATTATTTCTGTATTGCCACAAAGAACCTACACTTCAATAGTGATTGTCTTATGAACACAGTATTTTATTCTCATGGAAGCAATGGAGAAGGAGCCTGCTAGACATCAATCTAACACTTAAAATTTCTACAGTATTACAAAATAGTCTGATTTAAACCTATAAACACTTATAAAAGAATAAGGATGTTAAAAAAAATCAAATCAATGACTTTAACCCAGATGGTGAAAACCTAGTACAAAAACACAATGAAAAACTATGGCAAGAAGCACAAGGAGTAATGTGCAATGATATGATGATTATAAGTATGTTCAAACAAATCAAAGAAAACATATATACTTCTGATAGTTCCAGGAAAATACAAATAAATAGCTGAATTAAACATGAAAGCCAACACAGCACATGAAAGTGGAATTTAATAAAGAAATATAAACACTGAAAAATACACAGCAAAATACTATAATTGAAAAAAATTCAATAAGTCAAATAAAATTCTCTGTGAAATGCTTCAACATTATAAGAGATTAAAGATAGCATATCAGTGTTTTACTTAAAAATTCCAAGAGTTATAAAAATAAACTGATAAGGTATGGACAGAACTTTAGCCACCAGTGGGGTGACTATGAAAATACAAAATCTATGAATCATTGGAATAGACAAAGAAATTTATGCTAATGGCACTGAAAAGATTTTCAATAAAATAATAAGAGAAAAATTTCCCAAATCCAGGGGACTATATATTCATTTAGATATAAGGTAAATTTAGAACACTAAACAGACAAGAGCAGAAAAGAATCTCTCACATCATGTAACAGTCAACATTAATGTGTAGAGCATGGAAAGTACATTGAAAAGCTGGAGAGATTGCTAAACAGTTAAGGTGTGGTTAAGTTGCTTCCTTGCAAAGGCTAATGACCCAAGTTTCATTCCCTAGTACTTATCTAAAGTTAGAATCACAAAATGGCCACAAGCATCTGGAGCCCACTTGCTGCAGGTGGATGCCCTAGTGTGCCCATTCTCTCCATCTGTCTTCTATATTTGTTTGCTTGCAAATAAACAAACAAAAGAAAGTATTTTAAAGGAAAATACCAAGTCACTTATAGGGTAGTCCTCCATAACAATATCAGATATCTCATCAGAAACAAAAAGAATAGCCAGAGATGCTTCTAATGATGTGTGATAACCTTGGAAAGACAATTTTGCCAACCCAGGCTGCTATACCCTGCAATATCTCTCATAACTGAGAGAGAAAGAAAATGTAATCACTTTCTATGATATAAAAAGGCCAAAAGAAGCTAGGAGTGGTGTTGTATGCCTTTAACCTCAACACTTGGGGCACAGGGGTAGGAGAATTTCCAAGAGGTCAAGGCCACCCTGAGACTACATAATGAGTTCTAGGTCAGCCTGGGCCATCATCCAATTCTCAATTTCTGAGTTTCTTCTTTCCAGCCCTTATTAAACACCATTCAATTCTCAATTTCTATGAGCTTGAATATTTTTAGTAGCATAAAAGAACTGAAATCCAGATATAAGTGTCTTTCCCTGACGGAGTTACTTTACAAAGCTTAGTATCTTATGGTTCCATCTACCTTGAGATGTATGGCAGGGATTTATTCTTTTTAAGGCTGACTAGTCTATTTAGGTATGTCACACATTTGTCTCTATCCAGTTATCTGTGGATAGAAAGCATGTCTTTACAGATATTTTTATTTTGACATTATTTTAACGAACACTTGTATTGTTTTAAGAAAAAATAAAAATATTTTAACCAGCATATAGATTTCTCCTCAGCTCTCCAAACATTCAGTTACACTTATAGACAGGGATATTGGAAAAGCTTCCTGGATATATAGATAGAGGTTTCAGGAGTTTATGAGCAGTAAGTAACCGAGTCCACATGATGGAGAGCACATGGAGGCAACAGTGGCTTCAGCAGTATAGTATAGTATAGTATAGTATAGTATAGTATAGTATAGTATAGTATAGAGTAGTGTAGTGTAGTGTAGTGTAGTGTAGTGTAGTGTAGTGTAGTGTAGTGCAGTGCAGTGCAGTGCAGTGCAGTGCAGTGCAGTGTAGTGCAGTGCACTGTGGTATAGCCTAGCCTAGCATAGCCTAGCATAGCATAGCATGTAAGAATGCAGCCCTGCCTGCCTACATACAGAAATGTGCCATAGGGTCTTCAGCAGTGTCTGGGGATCAGAAAGGACATACAGTGACTCTCTGCAGCCATCATGAATTAGAGTATTAGGGCATTCAGAAATGTGTTTCTGTTACTAACATCTCTCAACTAGGAGAAATTTCTTCACTCCTTTCCTTTTTTTAAATTTATATTTAAAATTTTCATTGACTTGAATTTATCTTTGTCTTCTTCATTCTTAAAGTGAATCTTCATCCTATTCTATTTCTCTTTTTCAATGTTTGCCTTTTCTGATTCCTCTTCCATTTTCTTGCTTTGTTTTATTATCATTTTCTTCTTGCTATTTTTACTTTTAAAAAATTTTAATGTTTATAGTTGCTCATAATTTGTACCTTTCTTTTCTGTTGGTGATAAAGATTTTGATTCTTTTTTTTTCTTAAATTTCTATATTTGATGTTGCTTCTGTTAAAGTGTAGATTGTTTTCCCTTCTTTAGTGGTGTTGAAGACTGAACTACCCCTAGCAAGCTCCTCACTAAGACCCCCATGTGAAAGCAGAAGAGATACAGCCCTATAGAAGAGCACAATATAGAACCACAAGACATATGAAAACTCAAGGTACTTTGCCAATGTATAAATAGAGGAACTGTGAAAAAGCCAGACAATATGACTCTACAAATGTTTATTGTTCTTCAAAAACTAAATTCAAAATACAGGAGACATGAAATTACAAACAAGTTGAAGACTAACTTTTAAATTTCAAATGGAAAGTGGGGGAAGGAAGGGAATCACTATGAGATATGATTTATAATTATGGAACTTTAAATAAGAAAATAATTAAAAAATGATCAATGACTTTAAAAAAGATACAAATGGTAGGAATGAACTGTGGAAAAACTGATGGAAATATTTCTTACAGACCTTTCAAATAATTTTTCTTATATTATTGCTGTGAGCTATTGAATTCCTTTCTTGTAACTTATCCTGAAGTTAATCTTAAAACTATGTAATCCATCCACTTAAAGCAATGTTATTAAGTTTCCTCTGCTTTGATGTACCTTTGGCCTGAACAGCTCAAATGAACAATATTGACAAACAATTTTTAGAAATGCTGACTGATCCTCGGGTACTCTCATTGTCTAATTTCCTCAGTGACCTGATTATATTATTGACTCAGAGCAAGCATACATGTGTAAGAAGTAAAAACCACAGTTTGTAAACAAGGAGGTCATTAACTAAAGAGTCCACAAGGAAACAAGTGGGCTTATTATGACTTGTGATCAGAGTGCATTTATTTTCTGTATCAGCAGAATCCAAGAGGTCATAGACCCAAATCTCTTCCTTTAACAAATGTTTAAGGATTACCCCAAATTGAAACTTCCTTACCCTTTGCTGATGCAATGTACTACTTGTACACATATTACTGGATTTGTGCTGTTTAATAAAGATGCCAGTGAGTACCTGCATGGAGAGGAAGTTACAGCTCTAGTCACATCAGACCAACAGCGACAACAGATGCAGCATATTTACTAGTGGCTTAAACTAAACTTCTCTTCTGTTTCCATTTTCCTCAGGCTACTGCTAGAGGTGGTGAGGTCACGCCTGGATATGCCAAGAGTTATTTCAATTTCTCAGGCTCTGCTCCTAGATGCAATTTTCCCACTCCTGGATAGAAAAATTTTAGGAGTTGGCCTCCTATACATTCAGGGCCGTGCTCCCACCCAAATAATGCAGAAAGACATTATCAGATTAGGACATAAAGAGTGAAGAGTAGATTCTAGAGAAAGGGTTTATTTATTTATTTGCACATATGTGTGCATTTGTGCATGTGCACATGTGTGTGTGTGGAGTGGCAGCGACCCACATTCATTGTCTGTCCCAAAAGCACAAGATGCATGAGCGATTATTTGTGTCTGGCATTATATGGATGGCTGGAACACTAAACCCAGCATGCAGGATTTGCAAAGAGTTTTCTTTAATTGCTGAGACATCTCCCACCATAAAACTTAAAGGCACTGTGATGTTGCTCAGGTTTCTCTGTCATTGATATACACATTATATGTGCAATGAAACGTTATGAATACAGTTCAGTTTTGCTTATGTCTAAATGTTTATTTTTTATTACTCTTCATATTACTTCATTAAAGTTGTTTCTGAGAAGTGGTATGTTTTATTGATAGTAGATACCTGACTGTGGCTTTCACCTTTTGGAGCTGATTTTCAAGGGAAATGTGGAAGGATTTGAAGGATTCTTCAGTCTAAGAGACATCTTGCAGTGTTGTTAGTACAGCTTGATGGACTATTCTGGCCAGAGTTGAAAGACCTGGATGCAGTAAGAACTATGGACTGTGGGGTTTGGCTTATGAGGGTGAGAAAGAGCTTTGCTTGGACTGGACTTGAAGCAGTTTGTGTGAGGGGCTTGCTGTTATGTCTGTATCCTGAGAATTTGTGTAGGGCTATATTGCATAGGAAAGGACTGCTGTGTGCAGAGGGATGTGTCAGACAGAAATCTTCAGGCTGAAACTTCTGCCTGTCCAGCTGAGATTGTATGAGGATTTACAATCTTTGATATTGAGCCAGCTCACTTGCATTATGATGACAGAAAGAATGCAGAATCTTTGGGAGTGACCTTAATGCTGGAGTGTCCTGTTGTTTAAAGTCTGCTTTATTCCCCCTGGATTAACATATTGTCCCTTCACCTGGTATTATGGAACATAGAAATGCAGGAAAGAGCAGGTCATTGAATTTGCAACATGGTCTGTGCTTTGGATTCAGCCATGGGCAGTATGAAGCAGGGTTGCCTTCATGGAGACCTGATGGAGCTGTGAGGATGGATTGTGGGTTGCAGTAGAGACCCAGAGATGATGGTGGGACCACGGGATGGCTGCTAAGGAGAGCTACCAGCCTCAGATGGAGTTTTCCAGGATGTGAGTAACATAGTTGGAGGGATGAATTGGAACTCCAGAGATTTGTTCCTGGTTAGAATTATTGGACTTGAACTTGTTATTGGCTAGAATTGTTGGATTTGGAGCTACAGAGTTTGATGTTTGTCCTAATTAAGTCTTATATTGGTTGAATATTTCTTTTCTTTCCTGTGCCCACTGTCATTATTTGCAGTGTGTTTGTTCTGTGCCATTATGGGTTTTGGGGAGATCTGTTTGGTATTATGGCTCAGTTAAAAGATCTTGGATTATGGGGATGTTGGAACATCATTAGGATTGGTAAAAACTGTGGGGACTTTTAAAGTTGGACTGAATATATTGTATTTTACATCAACTATGGTTATCAGTTTATGGGGACCAGGAGTACAATAAGATGGTTTGATTCAAGTGTTCCCCCAAAATTTAGGTATTCTGAATGTTAGGTTCCCAGCTGATGTACATTTATGAATTAAAGCCTCTTGGGGGATAGTCTATTGTTGGCGGCAGTCTTATGGGTATTATAGTCATTTTCCCCTTGCCAGTATTTGAAACACTCTCTTGTTGCTGTTGTCCACCTTATGTTGGCTAGGGATTGATGCACACTCTCTGCTCACATCATCATTTTCTCCTGCCATCACGGAGGTCTCCACTAGTCTGTAAGCCAAATAAACCTTTCTATCCACAAGCTGATCTTCATCAGGTGATTTCTGCCAGCAATGTTAAATTGGGAGCAACAAGCTTTAATGAATTTTTTTGAATTTTTCTGAATTTTAAAATTTAAAGTTTACTATTGTTCCCTTTGCTGAATACATATTTTCCTGACACTCCAGAGAAACAAGTGTATAAAACAAAAACAAACAAACAAATAAAAAAAAAAAAAACCCTTCTGACAGATGTACTTAATGAAAGGCCTAACATGGAGACAGAAGTCTAATGTACAGATTTCTAGTAAAACCATATTTTAGACAAAGGGCAGTAGGTGCTCTCATTCCAAAATAGCCAAGAGGGCTCTGTTAGGTCAGGACAAAAATGGAGTCACAGCAGGAGGGTGACAGAGCCATGAATCATCCACATTCCTCAAGAAATTGCCCAGCCATTTCCCCTCCCTTGCCTAAAATGTCTCCAAGTCTAGAATTACTGCCCCCTTATCTCTCACCAGGTCACTTATGGTCTCACCCTATGGCTAATGTAAGGAACAAAGAAATTCCTTCCCCATAGCGTTTTGGCCAGGATTCTGAGATTCCCTGTGCTTGTATTTCCCTGGAAGCTAAGAAAGAGCCTCCATTCCTCCCCCTCCCCCCCCCCACACACACACTAAATTCCAGGGAAAGCTTTGATCTTCCCTCAGGGCTATAAAGCAGCTTTTTGAACCTGCCATTTTACACCACTTTTAGAGTAATAAAATCTTGCATATTTTTTTTGGTCTATGGCATTAATTACTTCTTGTGTTCTTTCTGGGGGACATTCAACAGTAAAAATTGGCTATGCCATCTAGTAAAGTAGGCTTGGTGGAAAAAAAAAAAAACCCACAACAAAATGGCACTGCTCAGAATAGAAATCATTGTGCAACTTTAAGGCTGTGAACCACATACATATTCACACACACACATTCATTTTAAGTGCACTTTTCGCGGGGCGTGGTGGCGCATGCCTTTAATCCCAGCACTTGGGAGGCAGAGGTAGGAGGATCACCGTGAGTTCAAGGCCACCCTGAGACTATATAGTGAATTCCAAGTCAGCCTGGGCTAGAGTGAGACCCTACCTCAAAAAAAAAAAAAAAAGAATATTTAAGTGCACTTTTCATATAGACTCTAGACAACCATTTCCCTTTCACAAATTCATTCATTCAATCATTCATTCGGAAGATATTCATTCCCATCTTAAATTTCTATTTGCTTTACAACTTCAGAGATGAAAATCAAACCTTGTTACCAGGCAGGGTATCAGGAGAGGCTGAAGGAGACAGATGGAGGAGCTGTTGGAGTGAGGTACTTTATGGCCTCAGGGTCAAAAGCAGAGGGTGAGGATGAGTATAATGCTCACACAAGTGCAAAAGTGGCACACAGCCAGGGTTGGAAACCAACTGCTCTTGATTTGGCTAATTGATCTGCTCAGTGGAATGGAACTCATAACTGGAGCTGGGAAACAAGTCAGAACTATATCTAACAATGAGCCCACTCTCCATTATCAAGCTTCCATGAATCCTGGGGTAGAAGAAGGCCTACACCTATTAACTTCTCTCTAAAAAAATAATGGTTATCTCATTTATCTGGTGCTAACTTTATTGTCCTTTGGAAAATCTGCTTCTCTTTTCCAGATAGATGTAGATGTAGATGTAGAATCACCCCATCATACCTCAAAAGGGCCCCAGCTGAAACTAAAAATAACTTGGGAAACAAGCAAGAGTTCTGTTTTATTGGTGAACTTGGTGCCAGCACAAGGGTGAAGGAGTTAGACATAGAGAACAATCAACCCCTACCAAACCAGATATCCAGAGACACAGAGGCTCATCACTGTAGCAGACTAAAATGAACCCAACATGACTCAGGGAAATTTGTGGAAGAAGGGACGGAAAGAATGTTAGAGCCACACATTCGGTCATGATACACAGAGACATTTCCTCCTACCCATAATTGATGGCTTACCCCACAATGCATGACCCATATACCCCAACAAGAAGGGCACCTGTGGAGGGGGGAGAACAGGGAGGAGGCTAACAATGGTACCAACTTGACTATATTCACTGAGTACAAAACTAATAATAATAATAATAATAATAACTGTAACTGTTTTATGTTTACTTTATCTTTCTATGCTTATATGGAACTACTAATAGACAATAGCCTCAAGATTTATGTTTAAATTTAAAAGTACTCAATATTAAATTTGTAAAAAAAATTTCTAAAATTTCTTATCATGCTTAAATCTGCTTTCATATTTTTTAAAATGTGTTTCAGTAGGGCTGGGGGGATGACTTAGCAGTTAAGGCATTTGCCTGCAAAGCCAAAGGACCCTGATTTTATTCCCCAGGACCCACGTTAGCCAGATGCACAAGGGGGCACATACATCTGCAGTTTTTTGGAGTGGCTGGAGGCTCTTTTGCACCCATCCTCTCTCTCTCTCTTCCCCCCTCCTTCTTTCTCTATCAAATAAATAAATAAAAATAAAAATATTTAAAAAAAAAGTGTTTCTGGAAAGTTATAAGAAACAAGGTTTCAAAATCTATATATTTATTCTGGGTAAATAACATAAGTCAAATCTGATCTACTTTTTCTTTTAAAAAAAGTTATTTCAGGGCTGGAGAGATGGCTTAGCGGTTAAGCGCTTGCCTGTGAAGCCTAAGAACCCCAGTTCAAGGCTCGGTTCCCCAGGTCCCACGTTAGCCAGATGCACAAGGGGGTGCACGCGTCTGGAGTTCGTTTGCAGAGGCTAGAAGCCCTGGCGCGCCCATTCTCTCTCTCCCTCTATCTGTCTTTCTCTCTATGTCTGTCACTCTCAAATAAATAAATAAATAATGAACAAAAAAATTTAAAAAAAAAAGTTATTTCATAAGGCCTTTTAAAGGGAAATATGGTCATATTAAAGTATCATGGTGAGGACAATAAAAGGGGTTTTTTGATAGTTAGGAGATGAACATGACTAAAAAAGATAAAGTGGAAAGAAAACTTTATATGTTGGATGTTAAATGTTGATGAAAATTATTGTTACATAGTGGTCACATGGATTGTAAGGTAAAATTATGTTGATGAAGTTATGAGTGCAGATATGTTAAGATGAGATAAGATAAGATAAGATGAGTTAAGATATGAGTAAGTTTAAACAGGTTAAAGACAAAGTACTATTAGCCTGTGACTTGCATCAGACTAACAAAGTATGGCCCTGGTGGGTAGCAGGTTGTTATAGTATTCACTTTGTAAACTTAACTTTAACTCATTGACATTAATCTGGTCATAATAATGGTTACAAAAGACTAAACTTAGAGTACCCAACCAAGTTAACTAGGTTCCTCTATTTGTCAACCTTTTAACTATATCTTAAGATTAAAATTGACACATTAATATTTAATTCTCTCCTAAGGTTATTATTTCTAAAACCCTGCCTGAAAAAAAAAAAAAAAAGATCTCACAGAACTATTTACTCTTTTTTTTTTCCCCTATATTTTTAAGTTAAACAGAACACATTTAAAACATTAAACAGTATTTATACTGCCAAACACTTGAAAACTATTTGCTTCATGGTGAAGAGTAAAATAAATAAATAAATAAATAAATAAATAAATAAATAAATAAATAAATAAAGTTATGCTGTAATTTTAGGATATAATTCTTCAATTCCTCCAACAATCAGTCTTTATACTTTAATTTTAACTTACATCATTACTGGAAACGTTTACTAAATTACCACTGCCAGAATTATAAAGTTGGTTAAAGTTTGAATAGTTATAGATTGTATCATAAAATTTTATGTATGTCTGGAATTCAATATAGTTCTATAAAACTAATTTGTAAGTGATAAAAAAATATTTTTTCTCCTTTGACTTAGCCATTAAAGGTGCTTATTTACAAAGCCAGACACATAGTGGAACATACATTTGAAAATTATTTGGAAATCGTTTGCAGTGACAAGTGGCTCTGGCATACTCATTCCCTCTTTTTCATGAGACTTGTCTTCTTTTATATTAAATCATGACAGTTTAATCCAGTTCCTCTATTCTTTGTGTGTGTTAAATATAACTAAAGTAATTTCAAAAACTGACTTATAGATTGAATGGACATCTTATTTAGATATTAAGAGTGCTAAATATTCTCAAAAAATGTCTGTAAAGGTATCCCAGTTCTGATAAGCTTAAAAATTATAACTTTTTCATGTCTTCATACTTAAGCCAAAAATTTTATTATACAATATAAATTTCCTGTTTACTTTAAATTCTGTCAACAAATATTTTCTTCATAGTTTACTCTCTGTAGCCTCATGTGCCTTAAGTATGTAAACACTAATTTTTGTTAATATCAGACTTTTCCAGATGTCAGAATTGACTATTAAAACTGTGAAGGATAATTATTAAATGATTATAGTTATTGAGGGAAGTACAGATCCAGTGAAAGGCACCTATGTGGAGAGAGATCCATGTGTAGGGCCTGGGGAAAACAGCATGGAAATGAAGAGAAAATAAAGTTCAAGGAGCTCCTGCCATGTGGGGAGATGGAGGGAATAAAGATCCCATGCAAAGAGCAAGGACTTGGGTGGTGGGGGTGCTCTCAGCTGGGCCTGGCCTAGAGCCCAGGCCAAGCCCCTCCCAGCTAGGCCTGGGCCTGGGCCTGGGCCAAGCCAGCCCAGGTTTAGCCACAGGAAAAACTCACTGACAGTTGGAAGTTCTCAAGTGATCAGGTATTTATAACCTTAGCATGGTGAGCTGTCTTCCTCCTCAGGTGAACTAGAGGGCCAGCTGGTTGGTTAGGGCTAGGGACTGTCTCAGGAAGAGGTTAGCTCTGGCATCAAGTTCTGGGGGTTGAACTTGACCAACCACAATGTTTAACTCTTATAAAAGACTTCCCTCTCAGGAGGGGTCCTGATTGTTTTTGGAAAGAACAAACAAACAAACAACAAACATTTCTATGGAACTAGATAAGAGATAAAATAAAAATCAGATCATCTTTGATTTCTACCAAGTGCAAACTTTCCTGCACTTTTCACTTTCATAGGTCCAGTCACCCTAACTCTACCCCCCTCTCCCCACCTGTTACTACTACACATGCCACACTGACTGCCCTGTGAGCTTTAGGAATATCCTGACTCTGCCACCCATTGCTATGGGCACGTTGAGATTATAGACACCTGTGCTCCTTGCACCCTCCTTTCCATGGGTTCTGGGGATTTGAACTCCACTTGTAACCACTGAGCCATTTTTGCAGCCCTGTATAGGTCTTTTTAATCAATTAAGTTGACTGACAATCCAAGTTAATCACTACAGTAGGAAAGGACAATTTGTTTACTAAAGTCTCAAGAGATATAATACCTGTTCTTTAATGACATATTTCAAAGGGGAAAGGTAGAGAATCATACATACTGTTGCAGGTAGGCAGACCAGGCTTGCAATTCATTGAAGAACAGATTCTTCCATCTGTTTTCCTGGTTGCATTAGAAAAGGAAACATCTAAAGCAAGCACCTTTAACTGCTTAGGCATCTCATAAGCCATGAAAAGAAAACATGCAATAGGCCCTTTATAGGGAACAGCTACTTCCTCCTGACCACAAGAACAAGGTCAATCTGAATTCTGGTAATTAAGAGCACAAGGACAGGGAACTGAGGAGAGTTTAAAATGACAATAGTGTATATGGAGATCTCTATGGGAGTAACAGTGACTCACTAGAGATAAAAGAATACAGGTGATAAGAGATAAGCTTGTATAGCTGCTTTTCAAGCAGTGAAGTTGTAGCTAGAGAACAGGGGGGATGAGAATAGTCTAAATATGGTAACTGATACAAATTGCAGCTTTGAACTTATGATTAGTAATGTGAAGGCAAACATTAAATGAAGGAAGGTAAGGGGCCACTTGTCAGGAACAGAAATGATGGAACCCTTCTAGGCATTGCTATGTGAAACTATGCTTATGTGTTTTCCATGGTCTGTATGGTTAGAACATTTTATTTTATTATTAATACTTGTATTAATACTTGTATTAATAATAAAATAAAATAATAAAATGAATACAATAACAATTAATAATAATAATTGTATTAATCTTGACCTAACATCTCTGTGGTGTGGATCTGCAGCACTGCAAAGTAAATGCTTACTACAGCCCTTTCTGGAAAAAAAAAAAAATCACTAAATAAAAGAAGGAACACATGAGAGAAATGAGCAAACCATTCAAATAGGCATACAACATAGAAAACAAATGGTCAGCAATTACATAAAAAGGCTCACCAATTCATATATAAACATGCATGCAGCAGCAAAAACACATGTAAACAAACAAAGGAGAGTAAATATTTAACTCCCATTCATGACAAGGGGGAGTCTGAATTGGTGCAAATGTATTTGAAATTATTTACTTAAAATATTATTAATTTACTTGCAAGCAAAGAAACTCAGAAAAGAGAAAGAGAGAGAGAAAGGAAGAGGTAGAGCATTGACATGCCAGCCAGGCCCTATAGCTGCTGCAAATGAACTCCAGATGCATGTACCACTTTGAGCATCTGGCTTTACATGGGTACTGGTGAATAGAACCCAGATCTTTAGGCTTTCCAGGCAAGTGCCTTCACTTCTGAGCCATTTCTCCAGTCCTGAAAATCATTTATTGATATTGACAGAAGATGACTGCATGCTACATGCTAATGCAGTAATTTAACCCCGTGGCATATATTCAAAACAAACATCAATTATCACCCTCAAAAAATATTGAAACACATTTAAATACTTTACACAGGCTTTACATGGAAAATCTCAAATGTCCATCATGATAAGAAGGAATAATTTAATTGTGGATGGTTCCTCATCATGGGTTACTGTATACCAGTTATAGCTGAATGGAGCAATGTCAGAAATTTACACAAGAAAAATTGTGAGTGAAATACACCATATGTAAAAACCATGCATGTTTTTTAAGTCTAATAAGATGCACAGGATATAGGTGGAGGTATTTTTTAAAGGTGTAGTAATAGTAGCATGGATAGGAAGTGGCAGATTTTGATTAGAATATGAAATGCTCCTCACAGGTTCTTCTTTTGGAATTGATGGCTCCTCCCTGCTGGCATTATTTCAGGAGTTTATGGAAGCTTCACTGCCCAGAAGTGCTTTGCTTGTGGAGAAGGTCTTATGAGTCATAGTCCCCCCATTCAGCCAGAACTTTCTGCTTCCTGATCCCAAATGCAATATAACGATGCAGATTGTATTCCTGCTATTGACATTAAACCCGATTTTGCTTCTGCTATTATATGTACAAGTCACTCCCATTGCCAGGCTGATCTCCCATGATGGATTTTATCTACTAAACTCTTGAGCCAAAATGACCCCTTTTCCCTTAAGTTACATCTTTCATGTATTTTATTAAGTGTGAAGAAAAATAGTAAAATAGAGTACAAATAAGTCTTTTAGGATGCTAGCAAAATTGTATATTATTAACAAGTATACCTAATATTGTATTCCATTTCTCCTACTAATGATGCATTATGAACATCCTTCCACAATACTTTTGTATGCTGTAAGCTACATTGTGTATAAGTTGAAAAACAAGCTCTGAGGATAGGATTTTAGAAGAAAATCTCCAAACACAAAAGAACACCAATGAATAAAAGAAAGAATAGAATCTTTTGTTAAAAAAAAAAAAAACAAAACTGAAAGAAACTGTGTAATGAATTCTCTACACACACAAAATAAATAACCTTATATTCCAAAACAGATTGGGTCCATCATTACCTGTAACTATACACAATGAATCAAAGTTTTAACATTTCAATTCTCAAACGAATAAGCCTTCAACAAATTCAAAATAAAAGCAATCTCCAAACAACAAGTATTTGTGGATCATCTTCCGGTAACATTATACACTGAAAACAAAATCACAGCTAAGCCTGTTTGTATAGAAAGCCAATGAAACGCCTTAGATTAGTTTGGCATGAGGTTGCCTTTGAAGTTAACCATAGTTCAGAATGCTAACTGTGAAATAAACAGAAGGGCAATGGAGTTTTATTATAGATACAGAGTCTAAAAATGAGTTTACAGAAAATAGTGAAAAAGGACCTAAATTTTTCAATGTCTGAGTTTTTCTTTGAAACACATTGGAACTATCATTATCTGTGGACTGCCTAGGCATGCCCTGAGAATGGCACATATACTTTGGATTAGATGACTCTAGCTTTCTGAAAATTTGATCTGCCCTAGAGCTAAGCCTTTGAACAGTTTTTCTTTTCAATCTTTGTGTTCTCTTTCTTGGTTTTAATCAGGCTACCTACAAACTCAAATGTGTGCTTAAGCTTAGATCTCTCCAAATCTGCTTGGCCAACTCTTTTCTAACCATAACTTTGGAATCCAATATGCATCTCAACCTCATTTTCACCAAAAAAATGTATATTTCTATTTCAGGCTAAATTGCTATATGTCACCCTTGATACTTCTTCCCCCCACACTCAATGTGTCAGAAATCTACTTTTCAAAGTAAAGTTCAATGCTGACCATGTCTCATCACTTTATTGTTAGCATATATATTCACTTCACCATCTTGCCTTCGGAATTTCTTGGATCATTCCAGTAGTCACGTAAGCTGGTGACTACCCCAGATTTCATTTATTAATAAAGGAAAAGTTGGTATAATACTGACTATAATGTAACTCATTTGTTTCATATCCTTTGGTGACTTTCCTCTTCATTAAGACTAAAAGCCAATTTTTCCTTTTTGTTTTTGGTTGAGAACATACTTTGTATCAGTACATCATGTGTTGGTACCATCTTTTCCCTCCTCCCTGTCTGCATTCCACTGGGGACCCTCCTCATTGGGGTAGCTGATATTTCCTATGAGGTTGGGGATTATGTGATGTATGAAAACAATTGAGAAATCAATTGAATGAAGGGCTGGTTCTTTGAAAAAAAATATTAAAAAGAAAAGCCAAATACTTTACTTGCATTGACTCAGAAGGCCGTCCATGATCAGTATGTGCCAGTGCTCTGATGCACTGCTTAACTACTCTTCCTCCCATTCAGTGCCCCTTTTTATTCTGTTACATCCAGACTCTTCTTTGTGGCTGAGTCAACTGTGAAATTTGAGGGCATAGAAACTCATTGATGCAGATACCACAAACTGAGATTCTAGAGGAGGAGCTAGATGGAAAGTTAGGGGATGGATCTGACAGCAAAGGGCCATCACCCCCTCAGAGTGACTCATCTCCTCTCTAACTATGGATTCAATCCCTTTGCAGCAAAGCAACCTGGCCACTCTTTGCAAAATGACAGCTCCCAAATACTTTCAATATCCTTTCCATAGTGGTAGATTAAATTTTTGTGCTTATTATCATGTCCTATAATATCACAAAAGTAAAAGAAATACAATAATATAATAGAATAGCAAAAAATAAAAGTTAACTTTTGCTTTTCCATCTCAGAATTTAGCACTCTACTTATCAGATGGTAAACATTCAGCAGAAGTTATGAAAGTGATATTTGCTGAGACTTGTAAATACTCCAGGAAGGCATGGCTTGATCAAGGGCATTAGTTATATAAATTTATGTAATCCTCATTGCAGCCTATAAAAAATGAGTTTATTTTTTCTTTCTCACTGTAGAGATTTGGAAACTGGAGTTTAGAGAAGAAAAAGAAATTACCCCAATGTCAACTAGCAACTAAGGAGTCTAGGATAATCCTGAAGAGAATGCGACCAACAAGCCTGCACTTTACCTGAGGGGCTCACAAGTCCTCATTTGACACCAATAAACTCTTCTCTCCTTCTAAGCAATAGAATCTGGGTCTCTAATTGAAATTATTCATAATTGTCCACTTAACTGGCTGTGAATCACCTAGAAGACACCCCTCTGCATGTGTCTATAAGGGTTCCAGATAAGATCTATTTGAGGAAAACAAAACCTGCAAGCGGATGGCACCATCTCATGGGCTGGAATCATTCACTATATGAAAAGAGAAGCAATGGAGAACGTAAGTGGAGCTGCAGTGTTCATTCGTTTCTGCTTTCTCAATGAGGATGCCAGGTGACTAGTGCCCCAGGGTTCTAAGTCCAGCCTTCCTCCTGTGCTGAATTTCATTCCTTTGTACTGTGAGCCAAAGTAAACTCTTCTGCCCCTAAACGAGGTACTTGTTCACAGCAAGGAGCAACATACCTGACGTCTGTAGCGTCTGAGAGTGATCCTCCCCTGAATACCCTGTGTAAGTTCTAATAGCTGTATAGTAAATATCGTGGACATAAACAACACAACTATATCTTCTAAATGTTCCAAAGCTTGGAGGAACAATGTCAGAGGACTCACAGAGTCACAGCCCCATGTAGCAGTGAGCTTCCTATTGTGGGAACAAAAACCCAACCAAAAGCAGTATACGGAAGGATAGGGTATATCTACACCTGATGGATTTTAGAGGAAATTTCCTAGTCATGGGGAAACCATGGAAGAGCAGACAGGTGGAGTCGCATCTCAAAACCAGCATGAAGGCACTAGAGAGAGAGTGAGCTCTCTGTAACAGCCAGGGCTTGACTACAAAATCCCATGAGCCACCCTCAGCGACACACATTTTCAGTCAGGCTCCACCTCACATTTTCTCCACCAGCTGGAGTTTGAGTCTGAGGGCTGAATTACAAACACCTGAGGCTATTCAGAGATGGTTTACTTCTAAACTATTATAGACTATAATAGTCCCAGGGAAGGGTCATCTTTGTCTCCTTTAGCTCTGGTGACCCTACCATTCTCTTGTTTGTGAGAGAATAATACCCATACTGGCCTCCACCTTTATCCCGTGATCATATGTGGCGTTTTCCTCTCATAGGTAGCAATTACTTTTAGGGGTAGAGGAGATGACTCAGTGGATAATGGTCCTAGCTTGCAAAACCTACCAGACTAGGTTCAATTTCCCACCACACTCACAAAGCTGCACACTAAATGGTGCCTGGCTCAGCAGTCCATTTGCAACAGCAGGAAATGATCGTGCGCATGCAAACACACGAGAACAATAAGTAACAATTTTGAAAAGCACTTTCATTGGATTCAGGACCCACTCTAATCCAAGAAGAGCTCATCAAGATCATTCGCTCTACAGAGATTCTACAACCACATATCATCCCATTCTGAGTTGTGAGGGGATGCAGACTTTAGGGGTGCAATTCTACCCATGGAACTCTATTCTTCAGGAACTAGGCCTTCAGCATTTAGTCCAGACTACTTAACTGTCACTCATGTCTGAACTCCTTGGGAGGAAAATAGCTAAAAATACATAAGCTCTAAAAATCCTTATATCATCACCTGAACCCCTGTGCTGTCAGGTACTATTTATACCAGGTATATTTCCGCCTATTGATGCTGAGATTAAAATTGATTGGCAGACATCTTCTGAGAGACAGAGCACCTGCCAACGTCCCAAATGAGAATCTATAAATAAAATGCTCAGCAGTTCCATTATTTAGAAACAAGAAATTTCTGATCTTGTAAAAGCCCTTTAGCTATAAAGTTAATAAAATATTAGATGATTTAATACCATGGCTTATTGGCTAGAAAAAGTAAAGCACTCAAAGACTGTAACCCAAAGTGAATTGTGAAAGATGAGCACACTATGAATCTAGGGCAAGTCCAGTGGGCCTGCAGATCCTAACATAGCAATGGTTCACTGAAAAGACTCAGATTTTAGAATAGCATAGGTTTACTACAAAATTAAGAGGATGATACAAAATATCCTATTTATGTCTTACTCCATATGAATGTATTTTTAGTTATTTTCTTACCAAGGAGTTCAGACATCAGTGACAGTTAAGTAGTCTGGACTAAATGCTGAAGGCCTAGTTCCTGAAGAATAGAGTTCCATGGATATTTATGTCCTTCCAATTAAAAACATGCCCAGCTGATGTGGTAAATCAATGGTGTCTGACAAAGTGCCATGAGGTAATCATAAACATAGCTTGTCTTGGGGTTCATTCTCTGCACTGGGGTAGAGTTAGATAAATACATGTTGTCATGTTTCCATCATAATTACATCATAGAAATTCTCTGGAGTAAAAAATTACTGGAAGCAAGGAATAGAAGATTTTATATACCAAAATGGATAATTGTAGTAAAGTTTTTTTTTTTTTTCTCTTTTTGATAAGCAAGGAAACTTATCTGAAATTTTCTTATCCTGTCACTTTGGAGAAAATATAAGAACAACTTAAAATATATTTTTTTTTCCTTTGGTATTGCCTGACTTCACATGTGTATAGATTTTGTAGCATTCATTTTAGGAAAATAGTTTACTGGGCAAGAAGTACATCCACTGAGGCAATCTCACTGTACAGGGGTCACATGAGTCTCAATAAGGATGTGCAAGGAATATTCCTTTAGAGATACAGTGAGCAGTAGAACTAACTGAAATTGCATGTTTATTTTGGTAGAATATTTTCTGCTTGCTTAATAGTAATTTATGTGGTCAACTGCTTAAAAACATGTTTTCAAATATGCCAACTTTTATAACTGAGACAAAGGAATGTAATCTGTCTATAATGTGGTAATTCCTTTCCATCTTCCTAGGAAACCTGAATTTGAGCTAGTTCCAGTACAATACTAAATAATGCCTAGGTTAATCAATATTTGCTTCATTAAAAAGTGACAAAAAAGTAGGTCCCCCTTCCTCTGAGTAACCCAGATTCCCCACCCCAAGACTTAAAATGACTATCATCACGTGTTTCTTTAATTATTTATTATAAATTTTCATAAATGTATTATTTTGATCATAATTCCTTTCCAGCACTCTCTTTTCTTTCCCTTTTCTTGCCTGCCCTCTGCTGAATCTCTTCTTCTTTCCAAGTAGTACCTCTTCTACTATCTATGCCCTCCCTCTCCAACATGGAAAGATGACGGCTCCAATATCATGCATGTGCCGCACAGATAGCGACAGTCATTATGAAGTATACAATGGCCTCTTCATGCTCGGAAGGGACTAGCATTCCTTAACATATTTCATTAGCAATAATATAGCTACTTGGACCTGATCCAAGTCCCAGTGAAGCTTAAAACTATAAACACAGCATGAAATATCAGAGTTGGTTAAACACCCAGCTCATAATCATAACTCCTGTGATTCCCCTACCACCATACCTATACCAAAACATGATGACCAGATAGAATTGTGCCCATAGGGGACTTAAATGTAAATAGAGAATGCTAGCACCACATATCATTACATGCATATGAAGTTGTAGTAGAAAACTTCAGGTTCACCAAGATGAACTTCCAGACCAGACACAGTTATGGAGGAAGGAATATTTATTGAAGCTTAAGAGATCCAGGGGAAGTTCCATAATGGCAGAAGAAGTTGGTTCTCTCTTAAAGGGCCAGGCACAGAGGGAGGTCACAAGTCAAATCCCTAAAACCACACCACAAAAACAAACATACTTCAGAAATTCCAGGCACTTTGCAAATCTTTAGATTGGAATGTCAAATTCACCACTTCATCTTAGAGCTGGATATCCCAGTGACCCCTCCTCTTGCCAGGTGGCTGGAAACCCAAGATTTTTTTTTTTTCTAAAGATTTTATTTTCATTTATTCATTTATTGGAGAAAGGGAGAGAAAGTGAGAATGGGTATGTCAGGGCCTCTAGCCACTGAAAATGAACTCCAGATGCATGTGCCACCATAGGCATCAGGCTTTCATGGAACCTGGAGAATTGAACCTGGGTCCTGAAGCTTCATACACATGCACCTTAACTACTAAACCATCTCCCCAGCCTGAAATCCAGAAAGTTTTAATAAACTACTGAATCTACTGGAGGACATGTATTCAAACTACCATAGAAGTGGTTCAGGTTTGTATGGAGATCTCAGTACGCATAAATAGATATGTAGTGACTTAGTGTAGAAATAAAGAAGACATTTATATCAGAGAAAAGTCATTCATGTATATTTAAAGTAAGGTCATAGACCCACAGGCTGTTTGCCGAAGTAAGTCATCTGTGAAGATTTTGATATATATTTTTTAAAGCAAGAAGAATATTAGTAAGATGACCTTTACCAAACTTTACCAGCTATACAAGTCTGTGACATTTCTTTTCACCATCTAAATTATATGCTACGAAGGATATGATTGTAAACCTTTTATAATGCTTGTGAAGAAAGCCCAAAGTCCTTATTGAATTGTTGAGTATTTCTTGTATTCAAGTAATATTAATTTTAACTAATACAAATAAAGCTTAATTGTTTAAATTGCATAATGATAGTGGTAATAAAAATACTAAGATATGGAGGTAGTTATGGCATTCACCTCTTTATGTGAATTTTTAAAAAGTATTTTATTTATTTACCAGAGTGACAGAGAGAGGCAGATAGAGAGATTGAATGGGTGAAACAGGGCCTCTAGTCACTGCAAATGAACTAGACATGTGCCACCTTGCCCATCTGGGGAATCGAACCTGGGTCTTTAGACTTTCCAGGGAAGCAGTTTAACCACTAAGCCATCTCTCCAGCACTTGTGTGAAATTTTAAAGCAATAATGCAAAACAAAGTATGCAGCATTTATGCCGAATGCCCTAAAGTCTGTGGTAATAAATCTGTAAGTAGCTAGGAAGAACATGTGTGAAATTTACTTTCATATGCCCTCTTTTGAATGACATTAAGAAAAATAATCAGAATATTACAGCCTTTTCAAAAATTTCAGGAATTAGAAAAAAAACAGTCATATGGCAGGAGGGGAGCATATGAGCATTTAAAGAGTTTTGCTTCATCGCTTACCATGATTGTCTTTTTTTTTTTTTTTTGTAAGACCAACTGTATGTAAGTGAGCATGAAAGAAATCAAGTAAAGGCTGGAGAGATGGATCAGTGGTTCTGCATGTGGGTCTGAGGAGGAGAGAGAAGCTGCTCAAAGATACCAACAACCCACTCAAATCACTGAGGGTTCTCCAGTCCCCAGGTGAACAGAAAGTCACCAGAGCTTGGGAAAAATGGCAAGGTCCAGGATCAGTGAAAGACTCCAGCTCCAATAACATCAAGTGGGAGAGGAATGTCACAGGACATATGCCTTCCTGTTGCAGCCACCTGAGATGAGAGCTCGTTCTGCAGACTGGCACATGGGGTGCCACATAGAAACATGCATGTGCATACACCACACAAATATATAATATGTATATACATGCATATATGTGTGAATCCAAACTAATGCATATGTGCATATTCAAGTGGTGTTTTCTGTTTTCAGAATACCTCTGGAGGGCTGGATAATTCAGAAGGTAAAGTGCTTCGTGTAAAAGCACAAGGACCTGAGTTCAGATCTCCAGACCCACATAAACCCACATAATAGCCTGTTCCTATACGGATAGTCTGTATATATTAGTTACCTTCTCGGTGCTGCTGCAGAATACCTGAGTAGAAGCAGTTTAGGGAAGGGATAAGTTTATTATATCTCATATTTCCTGAAAGTAAAGTCCATCATGTCCAGGAAAGCATGGCAGGAACAAGAAATGTGCATCACATGGTCATATCAGTAGATGAGAAAGAGAGAAGAAAGGAGAGGTTAAGCAGGGGGGAGAAAGAGTTGGGGGAGATAATGGGGGGAGGGGAGGCAAGGAAGGAAGGGATGGAAGGGAGGGAGGAAAGGAGGGGGTACTGCACTACAAAACCTCAAGGTGACACACTTTTTCCAGCAAGCACCTACTTTCTGAAGGTTAAACAATCTTCCAAAGCAGCACCATCTGGTAGGGACTAAGTATTTAAAATTCTGAAGCGTTGGGGGTTTCTTTTATATGTAAATCACCCAGAGACAGAGACAGGAGAAACTCCTGATAGGTGGTGGTCTAAAGGTGATAGGTCTAGCCTAGCATAGGCAGTGGAGTCCAACCCAGACGCTGCCTCACATAGGGGGAAGGAGAAATCAAAGTAGTCCTCTGACCTCCACATGCCTCAAACCCCAGAGTGTTGTGAACACATGCATGAATATCATTAATGTGCCATTTGATTCAATTTGTTAATCTTTGTTGACAATTGTTATATCATAGATATTAAAATGTTCTCTTTTTTTTAATTCTTTTTATATGTTTCTTCCCCCACACTTATGGAGTCTTTAGTTAGCCTTGGTATTAGGATAATCCTGGCCTAATATATTATACTTTGAATAATTCCTTTCTCTTCCATTTTCTGGAATAGTTCAGGTGGATTTACTACGTTGCTTCTATGTAAAAGGCATGGTGACATGAAGCAGTGAAAATATGTGGTAGGAAAAACTGTTCTTCTGGAAACATCTCATTGCTGATTCATTCTTGTTACATGTGGTTAGTCTGCCTTGCTTCTCATTTGTTCATTATTGTAACTTTTCAAGGTGATTTTGTCTAAGAATTGGCCTGTGTCTTCTAGTGTCCAAATCATGTTGGTTTGTAACTGGATCATAATCTCTAATGGTATGTTGGCTTTCTCTTCTCTCAGTTGCAATATATCCCTGCTTTTATTTATTTTATTCCCCTGTCCTTTTCTTAATGTACATAAGGATTTGTGTACTCTGTTTTATTTTTTCTTAAAGAATTAGTTCTACTTTTCAGTAAATCTTTTCTGCTGAGGTTTTAGCCTCTGCCATGCATTTCTTCTCTAATCTGTATTGATTAACTGATTTGTACTAATTACAGGTTCAGGTTGTTCTCCTTCTTTGATGTGCGGTCTTTGGTGTAGGCTTTGATTGCTTTAGTGTCTACTTCATCATACTGTTGCTGTACCTGGGAACTGTGCCCCCTGGTATCTTCTTTTTCCTTTGTTTCAAGATTTCAGTGATCTTTAAACTCCTTTCTTGATTTTTTCTTTGATATACTACATATTCAAAAGCAAATTATTTCAATAATGCATCTATTCCTTTCTTTTCCCTCTCCTGTAGTTGTCCCATGGTTCTTGGTTATTCTGTTTTCCTTTCTATTTCTTCATTTTTCAATTTTGGGTGCTTTTAAAACTATGCATTATTAGCAAATAATACATTTGATATGACATTTATATACATCTACATCATATATGCTCCACTTATTTACTCTTCTTCCTTTACCTTCTCAAACTTTCTCCTCTGACTCATCCCTTCCTCTTTCCAGAGTCCCCTTTCTACTCTTATGCATATATAGATGATATAGACATTGATATAGATAAAGAAATATAGAGATATGGAGATTTTATATGTATATATGCATATATATGTGTGGATACATAATAGACACATATCAGTATATATAGATATATTTATAATTACAAGCTTAATTTTTCCCTCATTGATATCTACTATCCTGACAAAACCCATTATATGTATTTCTCATTACTTTCACAATCTTGATATTCTGTGGTATTTTTATTGCTTTTATTTTGGTATATTACTCCTAGTTAAATTTAGTCTTTAAGTTTATATATTCCTGACATCTCTGACATTGATTCTGTTGTTTGTTCAACATTTTAAAATTAAGCAATGGCATTGATAACATTTATAAAGTTGTCACTCAATTATGAGCCAAAGCCTGTTCATGGTGATCTGAGTGAAAATGACTCCACTTAGTAGGGATTTAGTGTCCACTGGTGAGATGCTAGAGGAATTAAAACTTTACTGTCCAGAGATGAGATCACAGTGTTTTGGTGATATTATATCCCAGGCTGGGAATTCTACTAGTGTTTCCCAGCATTTTTTTTTTTTCTTGTTGTTGTTACTGTTTACCCACTGAGGGGGTACAGGACAGATAGACAGAGTTGGGGGTTGGCATTTTTTTTTTCTAGGTCACTTAGGGTGATGAAAATCATGTAGTTAGACATCTATAGGACATGGGAGATACCTTGTTGAGAATAACAAGAATCTGTCATACTTTAAAATGGTCATTTTCCACCTCTCTTTAAAGAGATATAAAGGAATTTTCTTTGACATTCATATTGAGGATCATGGGGCTTATGAAGATAAATCTAACTAAGCTATGAGATTCCTTGTTAAGAAAATATTTGCATTGAGTTTTGAACTTTCAGCTTTATTCCACTAAGCCTCTAGCTATACATTAAGGTTCAGCATTTTTCCTATTCTGATGCTGGTTTCTGCAAAGACTTCTCTCTGTTTCTGCTCCAGTAAGTTGTGATTTTCTGTAATTGCCTGTCCTTCAATTTCTCTGGCAGCATTTTGCCCTGTGATTGCAATTTTCTGACAGATGTAAGAAAACTTGTTGATTTTTCACTCAGTTCAGCATTTTAGGAAAAGTGACCTCCAAGCTCCTTATGTGCTAGAATGGGAGCCAGAAATTATTAAATTTATTTTTAATTCAAAATTACAAGCAAATCCAATTATTGTGCTAAACATAAAACAGTTTTGTTCACATCATCAGCGATTTCATTGTGATTACATCTAACCTCTGTGGATGATTCTGAAATATTGTCCAAGAGGAGACATTAAGTCCATTTTTAAAAATCTTTTTATTGCATTTACTTGAAAGAGAGAGAGACAAAGAAAGAGAGAGAAGGGCAAGCTGGTACCTATAGCCACTGCAAACAAACTCCACATGAATATACCACCTTGTATGCTTAGCTTATGTGGTTCCTGGGGAATCAAACCTGGGTCTTTTGGCTTTGTAGACAAGTGTCTTAACCACTAAGCCACCCCTCTAGACCTAAAACCATTGTTGAAGTATATACACATAAAACAAATTTTATATGCCTTGTCCAGAAAATTACTACCAAATATAGCTCTTTGAGATAGTGTCTCATCTGCAATGTAGGTGACCACAAGTTCATTGCAATGCTCCTACTTCAACTTCCACAAGTGCTAAGATTACAGTCATGGTCCAACATGTGTGACTGCTTTTCAAGTTAATGTCAGATATGAAATTATTTATGCATAACACTTGATTAAACATCATTTTACTATGCATATGGGGAAATGAATACAAAACATTTTATCCTGAGAACTAAACTGTAAATACATAGTTGGATTAAGTTACAAGAGCTTGAAAATGTATGAATGAATACTTTTGTTTATTTATCTTTATTTATTTTGGAGTTAGGGACTCACTGTACCACAGGCTGATGTGGAACTTACTATGAAGCTCAGGCTGGCCTTAAACTCATAATGATTCTTTACCTTCAACTTCCAAGTGCAGGCTTGGAGGGCTTAACCACCACCTGCGGTCAAATTCTACATAATCTTTTGCAAATAAAGAAATATTAACAGGCATTTAAAATAGGAAAATATAAGCCGGGCATGGTGGCACATGCCTTTAATCCCAGCACTTGGAGGCAGGGGTAGGAGGATCACTGTGAGTTGGAGCCACCCTGAGACGACATAGTGAATTCCAGGTCAGCCTGGGCTAGAGTGAGACCCTACCTTGAAAAGCCAAAAAAATAAAAAAATAACATAAATAAAAATAAATAAATAATAAAATGAATAAAATAATATAGGAAAATAGGGCTGGAGGGATGGCTTAGCGGGTAAGGCAGTTGCCTGCAAAGCTGAAGGACCCAGGTTCAATTCCTCAGGACCCATGTTAGCCGGATGCACAAGGGGGTGCATGCGTCTGGAATTTGCTTACAGTGTCTGGAGGCTGTGGTGCACCCATTCTCTCTCTCTCTCCCTCTTTCTCTGTCAAATAAATAAATAAATAAAACTGAAAAAAATAAAATGGAAAAATAAAGAGCAGTGGATATTAATTACAAATTAAAATTCCTATTTATTTAAACATCACCAAACACCACATAAAAATTTAGTTGTAACCATCTTTTATGTTTAAATTTTTATTTTTAAAATTTAAATTAAATAATATTTTATTTTATTTAAGTTTCATATTTAAATTCCTACTAACTTCAACAATTGCTATGACTAGTTTCCCAAATTTTTAGTTACTAATTCCAAAGAGTTACAATATTTTAAAATAAAATTTACCATACTTATTTTATCCTTATATAGGGAAGGATGAACAAAGGAATGGCCATCAGTCAGAGAGAGATGAATGAAGGAGTGACCATCAGTCAGGGAGGTAGGAATGAGAAAATGGTTATTAGTAATTTCCTATGACCTCAATTCAAGTGGAAACATTAAATAACAGGAATGTAGATGCATGAAAAAAAATTATAAAAAAACAGTTCAGCCTCTAGATTTTTCTGAGAAGTCCAAACTTGAGAGAATATTTTTCATCGCCATTTCAAAATCCACATTAAAATAAACTTTTCTGCCACTTAGAGGTAGTACTTTTGCAAGCATTTTAAGTTAACATTCTGAAAACTCAAGAATTCTCTATCAAACATTAAAAGAAAGACTCAGATTTAAAACTAACTATATATGTAATACTTAACTATTTGTTCCATGAAATCATTATCATATAAATAATATTTTCAAGTAACAAATATGTGTCTTATGTCTACAAATTCCATTATATTATTTAAAATTGTTATCTACAAATTATTTTGGCAAATAGCTCCCTGATTTAATCAAAATTTTGCTCATCTAAACAATCCACTAGTCTATTTTATTTTATCTTAACATAATCACCAATAATAAAAGGTAATGTGAGAAGTCTTTCTAATTTTACCACTTTTCCATTCTGAGAGACTTAAACCACCTCAGCTGACACCCCAGACTCTGTAAAAATAAACGCTAAATATCACAATTTCCTGACACTTTGGCTCTGCCAACATTTTACTTTACTTTCTTGCAGTAAATTTAATAATCTCAGATGTAGGTGATTACGAATTTTTCTCAGTATATGTTTAGAAGAGCCCGATATTGACATTCTTTTCCCAGTTAAGTCATGTAGTTTCTCTTTAATGGACTACTTCTTAAAACATTACATAAGCTACTTTGACTGAATCCCCCTTTACAAATCAATTCTTTTGTTAGTAAAATGAAATTTCATGTTACTTATCTAAGCATTTTTTACATCTGTATTCTACTGAAAAATAAATGTAGAAAGGATGTATTGTGGTGGCTTGTGGCCTTTCCAGACAGTGACATGAAAAGCATAGATAATGTTATTGAGATCATTAGTAACAGCATTATGTTTTCATACTTAAAGAAACTGAAGATCAAATAGCTTACTTGAATAGTCATTATATTGATATGCTCCCTCCTTATAAACCAACATCCAATACTCAACTTAAGGAAAATGTTTTTAGTCTCATTCCTGACAGAAGTGCCTTATGCAAGTATGCTCATGTTTCTTTTTATTTTTCAACCTGTTTTCCTATTGTCTTCATTTACATATACAATGAGATTCCAGATAGAAAAGAATATATTTCTACAGAAATGATACACTGCATGGAAATCTGCAAAGACAAGCAAACAAAAACAAAGCAAAATTGTAGTCATCCTTTATTTTAGTTAATGTCATGTTTATTAGCTCAACTGAAATTAACCTCTATGTTGTTTAATCTTACAATTAAGCAAAATGCTCATCAGAAATGTTGCTTTATAAACAATCAATCTATTCAGAAATTCCTACCAAAATATTCTATGTTAAAATAGTCAGTTTAGCAATGAAGTGTAAACTATGCATGATTTCCGTTACTAAGGTAATGGCTGGTAAAATGTCAGTTTCTGTGAAGTTTGTGTTGTACATCTGATGCTATTTTCAATAGTCAAATTAATTTATTCTCTATGTAAAATGTAGCATATAAGGTATGTAAGTTATTAACAGAAGAAACAGTCAAGTCTTTAGTCAAACAATATGCATCACAAGTTAACAAATTCACTTAATACACTTTAGAAATTCAAAAGCATACTATTTAAAATAAATATCAATTATTGACAAATTACACTACCACAAACTTTAATACTTATTTTACATCCTAATACCAACATTCTGAAGTTACTCTGTTGGTGTAAATTTTTTTAACTTCTTCTTCTTTTTTTTTTTTTTTTAGTGACAGCTTCCCTGATTGTAAACCATATCCCATAATAATTCTCTCCCTTAACCCCATTTTCCCCTTTGAAACTACATTGTTCATCATATCCCTTCCTTCAATCACTCACTCTTTTATTTAGATGCCATCATATTTTCCTCCTATTATGATGGTCTTATATAGGTAGTGTCAGGTACTGTGAGGTCATGAATATCCAGGCCATTTTGTGTTGGGGGAAAATGTTATAAGGAGTCCTACCCGTCCTTTGGCTCTTGTATTTTTTCTGCCACCTCTTCTGCAATGGATCCTGAGCCTTGGAAGGTATGATAGAGATATTACAGTGCTGAACACTCCTCTGTCACTTCTTCTCAGCACCATGGTGCCTTCTGAGTCATCCCAAGGTCACTGCCATCTGGAAAGAGAAGGTTCTCTAACCAAAAGTGAGAATAGCATTAATATATGCATATGAACATTAAGAGAAGTGCTTACTGGGCATTTTGATGAGAAAAGTATATACATTTAGTGAGAGAACAGCAGTTGTTACAGCCCTATGCCTCATGACTACCCCTGTTGTAGGTATTCAGTATTAGGGATGTATTCCCTCCCATGTAGCAGGCCTCATGTCAAATTAGAGTGCAGTTGGTTTCCTCCATAACAGATGTGCCACTATTGTGCCCATTGGCTCATATAAGGCTTACAGTGATAGTATATCCAGTGGTGGTATCTCTTTCTTCCATTGAACTGCATGTAGAATGGCTTCTTCCAGCTTTCTGTCAGCTAGTCTACATGGAGGAGGTTATCAGCTCAGTTCCAGCAGGATTTCTTAGTGGTCTTGCAGCCCAAGTATGTGGAGCCTTCAGCAATAGGGTCTTACCATCTATTCTTGGTGGGAAACCAAGCGCCTTGGCAATGGCCTGTAATGTTTTGGGGCATCAGGTACCTCCCTGGCCAAAAACTCACTGGAAGATATCCCATCCCTGGCACTGAAAATTTTCTAGTAACAATCTATGGCTCCTGAATGTTCCATTGTCCAAAAAATTAGGTTTCCATATGACTTATTTACATACTCTTAGATTTTGATTAAACCTCCCTCCACCTTCCCTTTACTCAGTCTCTTCCCCTGACCTACCTCAGGCCTTTTCACTCCATTAATCTGTCCTTCTACTTACATATGTATAAGACCTTCCTATTAGGTCCGCCCCCTCCCTCACTTTCTATTCCCTTTATATCTTCTTTCTAGCTTACTGGCCTCTGCTATGGAATTTTCTTTCTATTTCCATAGAAATCAAATGATTTTTAGCTAGGATCCACATATGATAGAAAACATGTAATGTTTGGCTGTTTGGGCCTGGGTTACCTCACTTAGTATAATCCTTTCCAGATCCACCCATTTTCCTACAATTTTTTTTTTTTTTTTTCCTAGTAAAGATTAAATAAATGCCTCTCTTTTAAATGTAGTTTTAATGAGATCAGGTAGGGCTCATTTTCTTCATTGGTATAAAATATTTATATTAAAGAAATCCAATAGACATTTTAGTAAAGACAAAATACATACCCGATCTTTTAATATTCGTCTTTTGGGAAAGCATCAGTTAAGCAAAGGCATCGTTATAAATGCTAGTGGTGCACTCAGCCTCTATCAGAGATGTCCTCCTACCAGGACAATAGGTTACATTTTGTTATTTATTCACTTAGCAACAAATTGTATGAAGAAATGTTTGTGCAAGTACTAGGGAGATAACTCAGCAGATAAAAGTACTTGCTGCCCATGATAAGGGCCTGAGTCAACTACCAACAACCACATGTGGGGCTGAAGAGATGGCTCAGCAGTGAGGGTGCTTGCCTGCAAAGCCTAATGACCATGGTTCAGTTACCCAGTACCCACCTAAAGCCAGATGCACAAAGTGGTTCAAGCACCTGGAGTTCATTTGTAGCATCTGGAGGCCCTTGCATGCCCATTCTTCCTCCCTCCCTCCCTCTTTCTCTCCCTCTCTCTCTCTCTCTCTCTGTGTCTGTTTCTTTTCTATCTCTCTCTGTTTGCAAATAAATATATATTTTTAAATAGCTGGATGCAAATACGCACCACTATCACCCCACTCCTGTAGGTGGCAGACACAGGACGGACTCTAGGGCTCCTTGCTAGCCAGTCTGATTAGAACAGCAACTTCATGAACATGGATAGACTCCATATCAGAGAACAGCGACGAAGGAGTTCTCTGACTGCCACAGACATGCACGTGGTATCACAAATGCATTATAAAGACATATACATAACATTTTAAATTTATGTACAAGAGACAGAGAAAGAAGGTACTCCTCAGGGCCTCTTGCTGCTGCAAATGAACTCCTGATTAGTTTGACATTCTGTACCTAACTTATGAGGGTATTGGGGAATTGAACATGGGACCACAGGCTTTTGTAAGCTAGTGTCTCAAAGCAATGTGCCTTCTTCTTAGCCCCATAATTTTTTATTATTTTATAAATTGTATAATTTACAGAAAAGGGTTGAGCTATTTTTGTCTATGATTATTTTTTCAGGTTAAAAATTAGGACTTACTATATTTTCCAGCTGTGCTCCACAATGAATATTAATATAAATGTTTTAATTCAGAATATATATACATATATATATATATATATATATATATATGTGTGTGTGTGTGTGTGTGTGTGTGTGTGTGTGTGTGTATGTGTGTGTGTATGTATATATTGTGTATATAGGTAATAAATATTGTATTTAATAAATAATTGTGGAATTGTTTTTACTTAGAAAAATAAATTTAGGGCTTGGTAGATGGCTCAGCATTTAAAAGGATTTGTTTTCAAAGCCTGACAAATTGGGTTTGATTATCCGGGACCCAAGTAAATCCAATCGAACAAAATGGTGCATGTGCCTGGAGTTTGATTGCAGTGGCAAGAGGTTCTGATTCACCAATTCTTTCCCTCTCTCTCTTTTTCTCTCTCTTTTTCTTCTAGCAAATAAATAAATTTAAAAAACTATTAAAACTCAAGAAATAAGGGCTGGAGAGATGGCTTAGCAGTTAAGGCACTTGCCTGCAAAGCCTGAGAACCCAGGTTCATATTCCTAGTACCCACATAAGCCAGATGCATATGGTGTTGCATGCATCTGGAGTTCATGTGCAGTGGCTAGAGGCCTTGGTGTGTCCATTTTCTCTCTCCCTCTCCTCCTCTGTTAAATAAGTACATAAATAAATAAATAGGGCTGGAGAGATGGCTTAGCGGTTAAGCACTTGCCTGTGAAGCCTAAGGACCCCGGTTCGAGGCTCGGTTCCCCAGGTCCCACGTTAGCCAGATGCACAAGGGGGCGCACGCGTCTGGAGTTCGTTTGCAGAGGCTGGAAGCCCTGGCACGCCCATTTTCTCTCTCTTCCTCTATCTGTCTTTCTCTCTGTGTCTGTCGCTCTCAAATAAATAAATAAAAATTTAAAAAAAAAATAAATAAACAAACAAACAAACAGAAAAACTTGGCAAACAAATTTAAGTGGCAGATGTTTGCACAAGAAGTTTAAAATACTTGCAAGAATTATACATAATTGGAAAGTAGATTTTGTTGGAATGATTAGATGTTGATCCTTACTGCTAACACTGCTAGCAATAATAGGCAGACATGAATATCATATAACTGATAGGACCACTTGGAGAGCAAACCAGTCATATCGGAAAGAATGGGGCTAGAGGAAGATCAATAGCAGTTTCCTATACAGTCCTTACAGCATCATTCTGTTCAGTGATCATGCTTGGTGAGAGGAAAGATACCATGCAGTCATTGCCACTACACTGCATTCCCCATATCTTTGCAATGCTGAGAAGCCAAATAGTCTATGAGAACTTCAGAAATGAATGACTGAATAGATATTTTAGAACATTTTTCTAATGTGACAAGCTAACAACCAGTGTTTATGACTTCAAAATCTCAGTGTTTGCCAATATGCAATGGCACTTGGATAGCCAAACAACGTCTTGACTTCATATTTATAATTACATATTGATTTCTTAAAATGGCCTACTATGCAATAGATTATTGGCTAATAGTTGAGCACTTAAAGATCCACAAAATAAAGTTATGTTGTTATCATTATTTTCAAACATCTTCAGGTATTTTATGAGTACATAAAATAATGTTTTCCCAAGCCACATGTAAGACTAAATTAAAAATGCTGTTAGGCCTTTCTTTAAATTTCAATATGCAAGGGTTGTACTCCTTTATAACTTTCTCATTGGCAGGAATGTTAACAATAAAGTTTATTGAGAAACTGCTTTAACTTTTATTAAAATTCACTTCAAATATTCAGCTAACTACCTTCAAATCTCAACATATGATGACTTGGCATTAAAAGCAGTAACATTTGGTTTTATTTCAACCGAGTTGGAAAGAACATTGTAAAGTAATTGAATGTTGTTGAATAAAGGTTATTTGATCAATATAGTGTCCATTTCAGGCAAAATAACAATATATGTACAGGTTTTAAATGATAATTGGCTTCTTTCATTTTAGCAAGGACTAAAAATTGACATTTTTATAGTAATTACAGACATACTTAGTATGGGTTTATCATGTGTTGGTACCACCCATTCCCTTGTCCCTGCCCCCATTCTGCTGGGGGCCCTCCTCAGTGGGATTGCAGGTTGTAGGTGATGCATTGTGGGATCAGCATCATTTCCATCACCAGAATTTTTTTTTAATTTTTATTTATTTATTTGAGAGCGACAGACGCAGAGAGAAAGACAGATAGAGGGAGAGAGAGAATGGGCATGCCAGGGCTTCCAGCCTCTGCAAACGAACTCCAGACGCGTGCGCCCCCTTGTGCATCTGGCTAACGTGGGACCTAGGGAACCGAGCCTCGAACCGGGGTCCTTAGACTTCACAGGCAAGCGCTTAACCGCTAAGCCATCTCTCCAGCCCCCATCACCAGAATTTTTATTGCCATCTTTACAATTTGAACATTTTCAAAATGGTGACCATACTGATGTAAATTATGTCATTTAACACAAGGAACAAAGGAAAGAAAATGTAATGCTATGCTTAATTAACATTGGAGAATGAAGACACATTAAGTTAATGAAGTCTTTGAGCAAGTAGGATAATCAAGCGGGCCATGGTAGCACACACCTTGAATCCCAGCACTAGGGAGGCAGAGGTAGTAGAATCTTTATGTGTTTGAGGTCACCCTGAGACTACATAGTGAATTCCTGTCTAGCCTGGGCTACAGCAAGATCCTACCTTGAAACCCCCCTCCATAAGAAAAAAAAGATAATCCAGCAGTCCTTAATAATCTGGGGAAAGCTGCTTCAGTAATATATAACTGTGTAACACAGTTTCTTCAATAATTATCTTATTTAGAAAGCAGTTCTTCCAGGCTAGAAAGAAGGCTCAGCTGTTGAAATCCTTGCCTGTAAAGCCTAATGACCAGGGTTTTTCTTTTTTTTTTTTTCTCCATTACACATGTAAGACAGATGCACAAAGTGTTAAATGCACCTGGACTTCATTTTTAGTAGCTAGAGGGCCTGCAGTGCCTATACTCTTTCTCCCTCACTCTGTTTTTTCTCTGTCTGTATCTCTCTGCTTGTAATAAATAATTAAATAAAATTTTTAAAAGAAAATAGCCATTTATTTTATGTTTTATTTTGTTTTTAACCTAATTTCAAGTTATTAATATTTAGTGCCATTAATAATTATACAAATAACTAAAGCCTGTCATAGAAGTAACTTGTTTTATTTTTTTTTTCACTTACTTGACTTCTCTGTGTGTTTCTGTGGTGTGCATGTATGTGTGTGTGAGTCTTCACGTATGTGCTAAAATGCATGTGTACGGGCACAAATGCATGTTTGTGTGCATGTGGAGTCCAGAAGTTGACATCCTGTGTCTTCCTCCATTTCCGTCCACTTCCGTCCAGAGTTTGCCAATTCAGCTAGTCTACCTAGCCAGTCAGTCCCTGTTTATGCCTAACTAGTTGTGGGAATAAAGACGGCTGCCACACTCACCACAGGCAGCCATTTTTGTGAGTTCTAGTGATCTGAACACTGGTCCTCATGTTTGCAAGGCAAGCACTTTATACACTGAGCCATCTGTCTACCTCCCTCACTTAGTTAACTTTAGAACATCTTTGCATTTATGGGGATTCATATTTCCTTATAAAATATGTAAGCTACAACTCATAAGTGTTACTCATGGACATATCAATGGCACTTTTCAGAAGCTAGGGTTCATTTATATTTTATATAAAAATTTAAGGATATTCTGAGGTCTAAGAAAGAGATTTCAAAGATGGACTAGTAATATCTTTGCACACTAAACTTCATAGAAATACTCATATAATCATTTTAGTTGGAAAGAGGGAAAGTTTAGAGGTCATTTGAAAGCAATTCCTTTCTATGTCTCTTTTAACTTGGGTGCACAAATTTTATCAATGTAACTGCTTACTGGCCTCATCACTTCCTCATACACTGGGGATCTTGAATACTTTCCCTAATGTTTTATAAAGCAGTAAACAAGCCTAAACCGTTCACTGAGACAATCTGACATTCTGACTTCTAGAAGAAAATGTTTCTTTCCTGATCTGTTTGGAGAAATGTACCACATATGGAAACATTCATGGCAAAAATTAGTGAGCACTTATTTATTTATAGTGCTCGTTAGACCATGGATAATGCTGAAGCAAACAAAACAAACAAACAAACAAACAAAAAACCTGAAACTGTAACATCTTTTGGCAGTTGTTAGAGATGAGTGATTTTTTCAGTTTAAGATATATTTTGTTCTTTTTAGTAGGTTATTTTATAGTGCATCATATAAACAAAATTTTAGAAATACCTGTTTTTAAAAACCCATATGACCCACATGTTGGGTTATAATATGCATAGACATTTATCCTACCCATACCTGAGGGCTAACTCCACAACGCATGACCCATATACCTGAACAAGGAAGGGCCAAGGGGAGGGGGTAAGTCACAGATGAGCCTAATATTGGTACCAAACTCACTGTGTTTGCTGAATACAAAACTGTTTAATAAAAAAAGAGAGAAAGAAAAGAAAAAAAAATAGGAATGCTAGAGTGATGACTTAGTGGTTAAAGGCACTTAATTGAAAGTCTGAAGTCAATGCCCCAGGACGTACACAAAAAGAGATACACAATGTGACATGTACATCTGGAGTTTGTTCCAAGTAGTAGGCCATGGCATGCCCACTATCTTTCTCACCTTCTATCTCTTCTCTTTTTCTTCAGTCTCTGTCTCTATCAGATGAATTAATTAATTAAAAAAAAAAAAAACCTCATAGACTTCCAGTCAAGATAGCATCCACCTAACCATGCTGCACCTCCTGTGGAAGAAAAGGCAAGATGTGGAGGGTTAACTGGGTCTTCCAGGGATGAAAAGACTCTAAAAGACCTCCAGTGGGAGGGTGCGGAGGAGCAAAAAAGGGAATAGGCTGATTCCCACACTCTCGGGTAGTAGTCCTCCAGGCTCCCAATCCCATCAAGCAGCCACCCCTACCATAGCCTCAGGCACAGGTTACTCCTGCACTAACCACAGGCAAGGGGACCCAGGCTGCATGCCTCCTCACTTGTGAACACTGTCCCACTTGCCATTGCTCCCACCCCCATGTGTGGACCCAAGCCAGCAGGCTAGCATTGCTCCAGGGGACCTTCAGGGACAACCCTGTCCCACTCTGCCACCACGCCACCCGCATGTGCAAACCCAGCCCAGCAGGCCAACATTCCACCAGGAGACCTCCACATGCACAAATGCAACCCATGGACCTCCACACAGGAACACATGACACTCCTGCCACCATCCCCCACCCCAGTGCTCTGACCAGGCCAGCAGGCTAGCATTCCCCCAGGGGACGGCCACACATGAACACAGTCCCACTAGCTGCCATATCACACCTCCCTACACGGACCCAGGTCAGCAAGTTCGTGCTCTCCCAGCCTCCACCAGGGACCTCCACTATCAGCAAGAGATAGATTGTCCAAACAGAAAATTAACAGAGAAGTGAGGAAACTCAACAAAATCATAGATTAGACCCAATGGACTAATTCTACCCAAAATTCAGAGACTACACATTCTTCTCAGCAGCCCATGGAACCTTCTCTAAAATAGATCATATACTGGGTCATAAAGCCTGCCTCCTTATATTCAGGAAGATCAACATAATTTCCTGCATGATATCAGATTACAATGCTGTATTGCCAAGATGTGCCAAGAATCCCATCAGGTCCTGGAAACAACACACTCTTAAACATAAATGGATAGTGGACGAAATAAAAAATGAAATTGCAGTATTTCTAGAAATGAATGACAATGATAACACATCATACAAAAAGTTATGGGACACAATTAAAGCGGTCCTCAGGGAAAAATTCATAGCACTAAATACCTTCATAACAAAGCCAGAGAAATCAAAAATTAATAACCTAACCATCTACCTAAAGGCACTGGAAAAACAAGAGGATTCCAAACTAAAAAGCTCCAGATGGAAAGAAATAATTATGGTCAGAACAGAAATTAATGAATTGGAAACTAAGAAAACAAGAAAATTGATGAAACAAAGAGCTGGCTCTTTGAAAATAATAAATAAGATTGATAAATTCCTGGCCAATTTGATCAAGTGAAAAAAAAGAATACTTCAGATTAACAAAATCAGAAATGAAAAAGGAGAGATCACAACAGACATAAGTTAAATTGGGAGAATAATCAGGACTTATTTCAAAAACCTCTACTCCACAAAACTGGATAATATGGAGGAAATGGATGAATTCCTGGACACATACCACCTACCGAAGCTAAACACTGAGCAAATTAATTTCCTAAACAAATCTATCATGCTTATCAATTTTGAAAAATTAATCAAAAACTTCCCCCAAAAGAAAAGTCCAGCACCAGATGGCTTCTTAGGAGAATTAACAATTTTGAAACATTTTTTTTTAATCAAAATGCACCACACAACTGGAGAACAGAGAAAGATTCCCAACTCTTTCTATGAAGCTACTATCACCCTAATACCAACAACAGGCAAAGATAACAGTCACTCTGCCATTGAGATCCCATGAAGTTGAAAAGTTTCTTCACAAACATGCAATAAGCAGAGCCAATAGATTACCTACAGAATGGGAGAAAAGCCTTGCTGGCTGCCCAACTGACAGAGGCCTAATTTCTAGAATCTACAAAAAACTCAAAGACCTAAACAATAAAAAGTCAAACAATCCACTAACAAAATGAGGCAAAGAACTGGGCAGGGAGTTCTAAGAGGGAGAAATACAAATGGCAAACACACACTTAAGAAAATGTTTATCATCCCTAAACATTATGGAAATGCATATTAAAACAATCATGAGATCCCACCTTATCATAGTAAGGATAGCAAACATTAAAAAATCCAATGAAAACAAATGCTGGTGAGGATGTGGAGAAATGGGAACCCTTGTTCACTATTGGTGGGAATACAAGATTGTACAACCACTATGGAAAGCAATATGGAAACACCTAAAAAGGATGACTATAGAGTTATCAACAGACTGAGTTATTCTCTTACTAGGCATTTACCCTAAATGCTTCATACCTTAGTTCAGACAGACTTACTCAAACATGTTTATAGCTGCTCAATTTATAATAGCTAAGAACTGGAATCAACCCAGATGTCCATCAATAGGAAAATGGATAGCCAAGATGTTGTAGATCTCATGATGGAATTCTGTACAACAGCAAGGAAAAATGACACAGTGAAATTTGAAGAAAAATGATTGAACCTGGAGCAGGTCATTCTTACTGAACTCACCCAATCACAGAAAGATAATCAACTGCATAGTCTCACTCATCTGTGGCTCCTAACCTGAATCAGAACAAGAGGCTGACATACCTACTAAGAATCTAGAGGACTGCACAATATGAAGGTGGGGAGGGCCAGGAGGGGACAGTAAGGGTGGGGGGGCATAAAACTGGACTAAAATGGCATTGGTACCATAAAATTCTACATCCTAAAAGACAAACAAAATGGTTGGTTGGTGGAATTTTCATCAGGTCTGTAGAGGGAACACCTGAGTCACAGGGCCCCAGAGAGTGTAAGATGAAGACTAACCTTAATATTCTCCTCTCTCTCTCCCCCTCCCTCCCTCTTATCTCTATTTCCTCTATGTTACCTATCTTTTTCTTCCTTCTTTTCCTTGGTGCTATCCTGTAACTCCCAATACCAGCATGTGGTTAACTTCCACAATGAGCTGTTGATCAGAGAGACCTACAAGGTTTCCCAAAAGTAGACATATTTCTGTCAGAGTACTTGATGACCCACCAAAGGTTAGTGGTAAGACCCTACTACTGAAGACACAACATGCTATTGGTACAGAATATAGAATGACCTGGTTTGAATCTGGAACAGAGTATCCAGACAGTTGGACCAGAAGGTTCTATATAAGTGACTGGGGGGAAATGGCCAACAATCTGTCCAAGAAACTGGTTGTCTAAGTGACCCAGCAGCAAACAACCTCACCTTATGCTCACACAAGTGCAATAGTAGCACCCAGCCATGGAGAGTACCCATATTCTCTTGATTTGGCTATTTGATCTGTTCAGTGGAACAGAACCCATACCCAGAGCTTGGAAACAAGTCAGAACCATTTAAAAAAAAAAAAAAAGAGCCTATTCACCACTATCAAGCTCACACCAATCTTGGGCTACAAAAGGGCTTATACCTATTAAATTTTCTCCAAATTAATAATGGTTATCACATTTATCTGCTGCTGACTTCACTCTCCATTTGAGAATTTTCTTCTCTTTTTCAGATGGACACAGAAACCATCGAGAGACTCAGCCCATCGTGCCTCAACAGGGCCCCAGCTGACACCAAGAGTAATTGGGGAAGTGAGCAAGAGTGCTGCTTTTTTGGTGAACCTGGTACCAGCACAAGGGTGAAGGAGATAGACACAGAGAGTACTTACCTCCTACCAAATCAGATATCCAGAGGCACAGAGGCTCCTAAGACCTCATCACTGATGTAGACCTAAAGGGAACCCAACATGGCTCAGGGAACTTTGCAGAAAAGGGGCAGAAAGATTATTAGAGCCATAAGTTGGGCCATTATGCACAGAGACATTGCTTCTTACCCATAACTGATGACAAACCTCACAATGCATGACCCACATTACCCAATGAGGAGGGTCCCAGCGTAGGGGGGCGGAGAGGGAGGAGGCTAATGATGGTACCAACATGAGTGTATACACATTGTGTATGTAAGTAATAATGAAAAAAAAAATCCAAAACAATATATGGAAACCTGTGGTTTGATTCAGGTGTCCCCCATAAATTTAGGTGTCCTGAATGCTAGGTTCTCAGCTGATGGAGATTTGGGAATTAACATCTCCAGGAAGCAATGTATTATTGGGGGCAGGCTTATAGATTTTATAGCCAGTTTCCCCTTGCCAGTGTTTGGCACACTCTCCTGTTTCTATGGCCTACCTTATGTTGGCCAGGGGGTGATGTCCACCATTTGCTCATGCCATCATTTTCCCTGCCATCATGGAACTGCGCCCTTGAGCCTGTAAGCTAAAATAAATCTCTTTTTTCAACAAACTTCTCCTGATTGGGTGATTTCTACCTGCAATGTGAACCTGACTGCAAGAGTAAAGTTGTACCGAGAGTAGGGTTGCTGCTAGACACCCGACTATGTGGCTTTGGCCTTTTGGAACTGATTTTCAAGTGGAATGTGGCAAGATTTAAAATTTTGGCCTAAGAGATGTCTTGCAGTCCTATAAGTATAGCTTGATGAACTATTCTGGTTATAGCTGAAAGAACTGAACTCAGTACAAACTATAGACTCTGAGGTTTGTCTTATAAGGGTGAGAATGAGCTTTGCTTGGACTGGGGTAGAGGCAGTTTGTGAGCAAAGCTTGCCGTTATGCCCATGTCCTGAGAAGTTTAGCAGGGTTGCTTTGTGTAGAAATGAACTGGTTTGAACATGGGGATATGGCACAGAAAAAAAAAAAAAATCTTTGGGTGAACTGCTGCACATTCAGCTACAATTGAGAGATTATATCCTTTGAGATTGGCCTAGATGACCTGCACTGGGGTAACAGGATGAATGTAGACTCTTATGAAGGGGTCTGAATGCTCATGGAGTGTCCTGTTTTTCAAAGTCTGCTATATTCCCCCCTGCCCCTGGATTAACATATTGGCACCCTATCTGGTGTTGTGTAATATAAGAAATGCAGGAAAGAGAGGGTCATTGAGTTTGCAATACAGTCTTGTGTTTTGGAAACGACCATAGGCAGTGTGAAGTAGGTTTGCTGGATGCCTCCGGAGACCCGATGGAGCTGTGAGGAGGAACTGTGGATTGAAGTAAAGACCCAATGGAGATGCCGGAACCACAAGATGACTACTGAGGAAACCTGCCAACCCTGGGTGAAGTTTTCCAGGACTGTGAATAGCCTAGCTGGAGAGGCAGAATTGGAACTCCAGAGACTTGTTGCTGGTTTGAATTACTGGACTTGGAGACTTATCCCTATCTAGAGTTGTTGGACTTGGAGCTAGAGAGTTTGATGTTTGCCATGTTTAAATCTTGTAATGGTTGAATATTTCTTTGCTATGCCCAATGCCATCTTATGCAGTGTGAATGTTTATCCTATGCCATTATGGGTATTTTCTTTTTTTTTTTGTATAAGGCTCAGTTAAAAGATCTTGGACTATGGGGATGTATGAACATCATTAGTATTGATAAAAATTATGGAAACTTTTAATGATGGATTGAATGCATTGCATTTTACATCATGTGTGAAATCAGTTTATGGGGGCCAAGGGTGGAATATGGTGGTTTGATTCAGGTCTCCCCCATAAACTTAGGTGTCCTGAATGGTAGGTTCCTAGCTAATGGAGATTTGGGAATTAACACCTCCAGAGGTCATTGTATTATTGGGGGTGGGCTTATCAATGTTATAGCCAGTCCCTATGGCAATGTTTGGCACTCTCTGCTGCTCCTATGGTCCAGCTTATGTTGACCAGAGGCTGATAGCCACCCTCTGCTCATGTCATCATTTTCCCTGCCATCATGGAGCTTCCCCCTCGAGCCTGTATGCTAAACCTCTTTTTTGGTCACCCACATGCTGCTTTTGGCTGGGTGTTTTTTACCAGCATTGCAAACCTACCTGCAACAAAACCCTAGAAGGGAGGGGAAGTTACTATTTTTTTGTCTAAATGATTTTATTATGCTTACCAAATGGCCTTGGGATACTTGTCATTAAGCCCATATATTAATGATAGTCTTATTTTTGCTTAGAGAATCTTCTCTTTTCCAGTGGTGGTGAACACTGGGAGATACAACTCTCATCTAAGTGTCCTCAGGAGGCTGCTAGTATTCCCCATGGGGTTATGGGTTATACCTCGTGGGAGTAGCAGTCAAATATTAGTGGTAGAGGGGATGCCTCTGGGCATGACATCTAAACCTGTGGCTCTGAGGATCTTTCTACACTCTCTTCCACAAAGTTCCCTGAGCTGCGGTCACTGTGCTTCAAGTCTATTTGAGTGATAAGGTCTCAGGAGCCTCTGAATTTCTGTTTTGGTATGTGTTGTGTATCGTATCCTCAGCATCTGTCTCCATCACCCTGTCACTATGGCCAGGCTTACCATAGAAGCAGCACTCTTGCTTTTCTGCCCAATTCCTCTGTGGTTTCACCTGTGATGAAGTGCAAGGGGTGATTCATCTCCTCCATTCTTGCTATCTTGTTGAAAAAATAAAAGCATATTCTCCAATGGAGAGTGAAGTCAGCACAGGTTGACTGGGATACACATTATGATTTTAGGGAGAGTATGATGTATGTAGTCCCTCATTTACCCAAACACTAGTGGGAGCTTGACATTTCAAAGCATAATCTTTGTCTCCATAGGATTCCTACCTGGTTCTCAGTTCCACATATAGGTTCCTTTCCACTGAGCTAATCTCTTAGCCAATAAGAAAGCCACTGGTTACTCACAAGTCTGTGTGCCACACCATTTCATTCTGGTGTGCACTTCTTGTCAGGCTGGTTGCTTCTGAGCAGCTTAGACCAGTGAGTGCTTGCTCACACCTTTGTTGCCCACTTTTCCCCAGTAGCTCTTGTAGCACTTTCCAGCACTCGACTGTCTGGGGACTGGGGACTGACTCTCTTCTGGATTTCAGCTGGGTCTCTCCGTGTTCTGTACCTGAATCATATGGTGCCTTCAGCAATAGGGTCTTGCCTTTTACCTCAGGTGGGTAATCAAGTGGTAAGCACATATCTTACCCCACATAGATAGGCTTTCTGAGAGTAGTTTCAGGAGTATGGGGGGGTCTACACTATTCATAGCTCACTCTCCACTCAGGAAAGGCAAAGACTATTTTCTTTTCTTTTTTAAAATTTAATTTATTATTTTTCTTTTCAGCAAATACAGGCACTTTGGTACCATTGTTTAGGCTCATCCATGACCTACCTCTCCCAATGGCCCCTCCTTGTTGATGTAAGTGGGTCGTGCATTGTGGAGTTAGCCCACAATTCTTGGTACAATAAATGACTTTGCATATCATGACCCAACATGGGACTCTGACATTCTTTTTGCCCCATCTTCCGCAAAATTTCCCTGAGCCATGCTGGGTTCATTTTTGGTCTGCTTCAGTGCTGAGGTGTTGGGGGCATCTGAGGCTCTGGCTCTCCAGTTTGGTAGTAGTTGATTTTCCTCTATGTTGGTCTCCTTCCCCTTCTTACTGGTATCTGGTTCATCAGGAAAACAGCACCATTGCTTGTTTCGCCAATTTTCCTTAGTTTCAGTCAGGCCCCTTTTGAGGTATGATGGGGCACCTCTCTCCTTAGGATCTGCATCTATCTGAAAAAGAGAAGCAGATTCTCCAACAGAGAGTAAGTTAGCACCCAGAAAATTGAGATAACACTTACTTTTTTAATAGAGAGTTTAATAGGTGTAGGCCCTCCTCTATCCCATGACTGATGGTGGCTTGATATTGGCGAGTGGGCTTATGTTTGGATATGGTTCTGACTTATTTCCCAGCTCCAGCTATGGATCCCAGACCACTGAGGAGATCCGTTAGCCAAATCAAGAGCAGTTGGTTCCCCACCATGGCTGTGTGCCACTATTGCACTTGTGAGGTCATCACACCAGATTATTTGTTGCTAAGTAGGTTAGACCATGAGTTGCTTGGACACATATTGGTCATTTCCCCCAGTCGCCCATGTAGCACCTTCTGGCACTAGACACGCTGACTGTCTGGGGACTGACTCTCTCCTGTCTTCCTTAAAGAATAAGCAATCAGGCTGTAAGGGAAGAACTTACAAGTTTGCTCCCTCCACTGTAGAAATACTAGTACCCACCTGACCCATCTAGCTCTGAGACTAGATGTGAGTGACAGACAGAGGTCCATGATGAATAGGCCTTCACTAATGATGGAAGAAATACACTTGTTCTATCTTTGAGATCCCCAAATAAACAAGCTTGAATACAAATAAACTTGTTTTGTACACACATATATTTATAGCAATGACTTTTTCTATATTTCTCAGATAGGTTCATAGATGGACAGTTTCTTGATTGAATGTTTAATGCCTTAATTGACATGGATGTATCGTTTTACTCCCCAAAACTGTGTGACTGATCCATTTTCACCATATTCTCTCCAATATTAGTTTTGTTCTTACTGCTTTTCTAGTCATTGTTTATTTTAATAATCCTAATAGGTACATATTGCTAATTCATTTTGACACTCAGTAGTATTTTCTACCATGATTTGTATATTCTCATATGCAAATTGTAATCTATATATTATTTTGAAGAAATATCAGTTCCTGTTTTTTCTTCCATTTTGTAATAGTATATTTAGTTTTCTACATTGATTTGCAAATCTATTTTCTAGTATGTAGCATTGTTTAATTAGTATATTTTCACATCACAAGTGAATTTTTACTTAATATTATATGTGTATGTTTGTTGGTTTTTCTGATGTAGTGTTTCACTCTAGCTCAGGCCAATCTGGAATTCACTTGCAGTCTCAGGGTGGCCTCAAACTCACAGCAATCCTCTGCCTCCCAAGTACTGGGATTAAATGTATGTGCCACCACACCCAGCTCTAATGCTTAAACTTTGATCAAGTCCATTGTCTCAATATTTACTGTGATGGGTCCTAATACTTTTACCCATCTTTGCCAAGCTAAGGTTAACTTGCCTAATTTGGCATACTAAAGTTTTTCTTGCTCTTTCCTTTTTTTAACAAAAGGACTAACAATTTTCCATTTAACACTCAAACTGTACTCAACTTGAGTGAATGTTTGTTTCATATTTTGTTCTATTTTGCTGTATTTAGTAATGTGACCCTGTGAATTTTGTGCCTTAGTGTGTTTAATTTTTTTCTTTGCATTTATTGAATTTCTAATAATAGGTTATCTTGGCTCTGTTGACTTCATCATGGGCAGAGCACAATAATTTTTTATCCATATTGTGGACTTACAGTGTATTATCATGAATTTATACATCTGTGATCAAGAGGGATATAAGTCTTTATTACTTTGTACTCTCTCTGGTTCTGGTATCAGTTAATATTATTTTTTTAAATAAAGTTTTACTATTATTACCTAGTGCTTGGAATAAATTGTATATAAATCTTCATTAAGTAATTGTTAGAGTTCTAAAGAAGAATATATATATATATATGAAAAAAATGAGGCACCACAAAGTACTTATATGGGCTCAGTTACTTGACAATCTAAGGCAAAAAAAAATAAAAATAAATTAAAAAAATAAAACAACTGTACTGAGAGGAGGCAGATCACTGGTTCTCAGGATCTGATAGTTGATGCAGAGGACAGTGAAAATGAAAATTCATGTGAGAGTCACTGGTGTGACAGGGGTGTTCTTTGTATTATCATTTAAAATCTTGATCTATTTATGATTGTTTGTCATTTCTAAATATATCTCACTAAAATCAGTTTTCAAAAAGATGAAATAAAAACCCCTGAGTGGCCAGAAGTCCTGTAAATATAGCATGCATTCTTCTTATAATGGTTCTGCAGATAGGTCTTTAATATTTATTTTATTTTTATTTATAAATTTATTTGACAGAGAAAAAGGGAGAGAGAGTAAGAGAATAGGTGTGCCAGGCCTCCAGCCACTGCAAAGGGACTCCAGACACATGCACTTCCTTGTGCATCTCACTAATGTGGGTTTGAGGAAATCAAACCTGGGTCCTTTGGCTTTGCAGGCAAATGCCTTCACTACTAAGCCATCACTTCAGCCCTGCAGATAGGGTGTTATGTTAAATTATACTTTATTTCAAACAAATCAATTTCTGATTGATGTATACATACAGATCAATGAGTCAACCATTACAATAAGATTTTCATATCCTTATTGTAAGTTATATTTATCTATGTAAAATTGAATTCTAAGCTATATATGGATTCTTTAATGTTGAATGAAGATTAAGTATGAAAAACTTTTCTTTGGGGATGAAATGGGAATGACTAACTTTCCTTGAACTCTTAAGCAAATTCACAATATTAAAAACCTTAATAATTATTAGTTTATATATGCTCTATGATGATAAATGATAATTATTCTGATTTTTTTATTAGAGTACAAATCTTCATTGTCTTTGTTCACTTGTGTAATTTATATCATAGTAGCCAGTACATGTATACACATAGTACACTATACACTAATGAAAGTTCAAATATTATTATAAATTAAGAAATTCCAGTAACTACTGGGATACAATGGAACTTAAATTAACATGATTCAATTAATTTATTAATCATTATCTATACTGAGATTTCATATGTTATGCAATGATACAGTGATTTTATCAACAATATATATCACTCTAGCCCAGGCTGGCCCAGAATTCACTATGTAGTCTTAGGGTGGCCTGGAACTCTCAGTAATCATATAAACTGTAAGAGTAGGGTCCATTGTGTAGATCTCAAGAGGCTGTAAAGAACAAGTTCCTGAAAAACTAGATAAAAGTTTATCCTTCTTGAAAAACAGCTCACTTGTTTTGATTGTGTTTGTATCTTAGTATTGTGTGAACCAAGTTGTAAACAATGAAATAGGCCAATTAGCAGAAGAACAATTGGCGAAACAAGCAAGGGTGATGTTCTCTTGGTGAACCAGGTACCAGCACAAGGGTGAAGGAGATCAACACAGAGAAAAATCAACTCCTACCAAATCAGAGAGCCAGAGACCCAGAGGCCCCCAACACCTCATCACAGAAGCAGACCAAAACTGAACCCAACATGGCTCGGGGAAATTTTGTGGAAGAGGGGGTGGAAAGAATGTCAGAGCCATATGTTGGTCATGACATGGAGACATTTATCCTACCCATATCTGTGGGCTAACTCCAGAATTCATGACCCATATACCTCAACAAGGAGGGGACAAGGGGAGGGGGTAGGTAATGAATGAGCCTGATAATTGTGCCAAATTGACTGTATTAACTGAGTGTAAATCTAATTAATAAAAAATAAATTAAAAAATAAAAAAAGAAGTGACTTCATGAGAGTTCTGCTCAATCCTTTCCATACTTATTTTAGCAAATGAGTGATGCATATTTAAATAAAATGTGGCATGTTCCATACAGTGTTCACAATACACAATGGTTTAAAAGACTCACTTGAAGATAGAAGATCTTACTAGTAGAAAAACAAATTGTGATTGCAGTCATCTAAAAAATTAAATTGATTTAGCATCCAATTATCGGGGGAAATTCACTGTAGCCACACTAGTTTCGAAAAATCCAAACACATGTTTTGTATCTTACTACATAGCAAAACAATAACAAATACTTGGAATATTTCAATTATTTTTAAGAGAATTTAAGAAAATACTAGTTGATTTAATGTTTCCCTTGACTATGTCTTAATGATTTTTTTAACATCATTTTCTTTTTATAAGATAGAAGTAGTTTAATTTATAAATCAATGTAGAAAACATTTCTAGTTTTTATACACACATACACATATATAAATAATATGTACATACATCTATATGCATACATGATATATGGACTTTTAATTAATTAGTTAATTAATTTGCAATCTAAGTGAAGTAGAGACAGACAGAGAGAATGGCCATGTCAGAGCCCCCAGGTACTGCAAATGCATTCCAGATGCAAGTATCACTATGGATCTGGCTTTATGTGGGTACTAAGGAATTGATACTTAGGCTTCATAGGCAAGTTCCTTAACCACTGAACCATCTCTTCATGCCCTGACACATGGATTTTATGAGAAATAATCAGAACATTTTGAGCTGTATCTTTGATGCTTTGATTGCCCATGCTGTTTTGTATTACTCTACTTTGATGGATAGCATCCTTGTTACCCTTAGAAAAATGTTGAATGGCACAGTATTTCAAGCATTGAATACCTCTTTACTGAAAGAATAAACAAGCAAATAACTAGATGGATAAATAAATCTTCTTCAGAGATGATGGAAAAAGGAGAGTTTTGGGTTTTAGACTTTACAGTTGCAAAGCCTAAGGACCCAGGTTCAATTTCCCAAAACCTATATAAGCCAGATGCACAAGGAGGCTCATGCACCAGGAGTTTCTTTGTAATGGCTGGAGGACCTGGTGATCCCATTCTCTCTCTCTCTCTTTTTCTTTTTCTCTCTTTATGTCTCTTTCTCTCTTGTATAAATAAATGAATAAAATATTTTCAAAGGATATCTTTTTTAATATCTTTCTACATGAAGTAAGCCAGTGGATAAAATGGAGCATATCATTTCTTCTCTCTCTTTCTCTCTTTCAATCTCTTTCTCTCTCCCTATCCACACTACTAAGATAAATGGAAAGAATATTTTCTCCTTTTGCTTCTTTCCTATTTCTAACCACAAAAACTGTCACAGTGATCTATTAACATTGTGGATTTCTTTTTTCAGCCCAAGTGACAAGATGACTATTTCTGAAATAAGTTCTATCTTTTTTTCTTACAGGCACAATGAATGATTAAAGGTTCCACTGCAAATTACTAAACCTTTGTCTAAGAATATAGGCTATCTTAAAGCTGACTTATTGTGATATGAAGAGAAAGTAGAAATTTCATCTCATCTGTCTACTCCGAATATACAAGAAATGATATGATGGGTCATAAGGAAAGACAAGGGTTATTCTCTTTCTACTTTCTTTAGAAATTTTTTTCATGGAACAGAGAAGTACATTACCCAAGTCCAACTTTTCAAAGAAAGAAGATAAATGTAATAGATGAGTAAAATCTCTTGAATTCTGTCTCACATGGAACTTCAAATATGTCTAATTTTCCTTGGCCTTCATTAATGCACAATAAATACAACATAGCTGTTATTAAAATAAGCACTAGCATCTTTCATACACATTAATTATACTCAGTGCATTTAGTTTTTTTTTCTAGGAAGAACATGAATCAATTTAATCATTTCCAAATTTGGCAAATAACTTTTAAAAAGAATGGCATCTAATTATGTCATGTGAACATTGAAATAACATAATATTGAACATAAATGAGTAAAAAAGTGTCATTGCTTTAAATTAAGGCTTGAATTTTTGACTTCCATATAGTTAAATCCATAACAATATCAAATACTTATGTTCATGAGTTTTGCAATTTGATAATATCCCAAATGCCATATAAACCACTTCATAACCTTAATTAAATATTTTATATAAATGTAAGAAGATTCACATATTTATAGCAAAAATCATCATGAAACATGGAACAGAGATTAATATGAGGAATTTAAACAATAATGTATTGTTTTTCTTTTGGTGTTTGTGTGTGTGTGTGTATGTGTCTGTGTCAGTGTGGATGCACAGTATGTAGAGGTCACAGGACAACTCCCCCATTGTTGGAGGTGAGGACTTTTGTGCAGTATTGCATTCTCCAGGCTAGATAAACCACAAGCTTCTCCTGTCTCTGCCTCCCTTCTCTCCATAGAGGTGCCGGGATGCAGATGGTCCTGCTCAGCCTGGCCATCTTTGCCCAGGTTCTGAATACCTGAACCCAGACTTTTATAGTACACGGAAAGCAGTTTATCCCTTGAGACATCTCCCAAGTGCAATGCTAGGGATTGAATCGGGCCTTAAGCATGATATAAAAGCATTGAATAAAGACATTTTGGGTTGATTTTTTTTTCTTGGAGATATATTCTTACTCTATGATAAGCTGCATAAATAGTATAACAATTTCAAAATTCTTTAAAACAATTTCAGAAAAAGTATTACTATCCAAATTAATCATTGTCTATATTAATTCAATTAGCATTGATTTACACGTTGAGCAGTTTCACACACAATAAAGTTGAGGTGGGGGCTGGAGAGATGGCTTAGCGGTTAAGCGCTTGCCTGTGAAGCCTAAGGACCCCGGTTCGAGGCTCGGTTCCCCAGGTCCCACGTTAGCCAGATGCACAAGGGGGCGCACGCGTCTGGAGTTCGTTTGCAGAGGCTGGAGGCCCTGGCCCACCCATTCTCTCTCTCTCCCTCTATCTGTCTTTCTCTCTGTGTCTGACGCTCTTAAATAAAAAAAATAAATAAAAAATAAAAAAAAAAGTTGAGGTGGGAAAGGGAAGAGTTAATGGGGGCTGATGGTCGTCTTCATGTGCCTGTCTCACTTAAAAATTATCAGAATAGGGCTGCAGAGATGGCTTAGCGGTTAAGTGCTTGCCTGTGAAGCCTAAGGACCGGGGTTAGAGGCTCGGTTCCCCAGGTCCCTTGTTAGCCAGATGCACAAGGGGGCGCACGGGTCTGGAGTTCGTTTGCAGAGGCTGGAAGCTCTGCGCGCCCATTCTCTCTCTCCCTCTATCTGTCTTTCTCTCTGTGTCTGACGCTCTCAAATAAATAAAAACATAAATAATTAAAAAAAACTTATCAGAATAACTTACAAAATATTTACATAAAATTACAGCACAGAAATAGCAACTCAAACATTAGTTTATCAGCTATTAGATAACTGCATGTGGTATTTCATGGGAATTTTATTCAAATAGGTACAGTTACTACTTTATATTTTTTAAATTTTTTTTTGTTGTTATTTTATTTATTTTAGAGCAACAGACAGAGAGAGAAAGAGGCAGAGATATATAGAGAGAATGGGCACACCAGGACCTCCAACTACTGCAAACGAACTCCAGACGTGTGTGCCCCCTTGTGCATCTGGCTAACGTAGGTCCTAGGGAATCGAGCCTCGAACCAGGGTCCTTAGGCTTCACAGGCAAGCGCTTAACTGCTAAGCCATCTCTCCAGCCCTACTTTATAATTTTTCATGGAAAGAAATCAAGTCTTAAATGATTTCTATTCCCTTTGAACCTATTTATCACTTAATTGACCAGTAAAATTGAAAATAAATGCTATGAGTTTTGGCCATGTCTCAGTGAGGACCTGAACCTGGAAAACCAACACCTATGTAAATCCTGGGCAGGTGTGGTAGCTAGCCTATAGTTCCAGCTCTTGGAAAGCAGAGACAGAAGATGTCTGGGGCAACCTGTCTGGCTCGCCTAGCCAGATCAGTAGGGTGTGGGTTCAGTGAGAGACTGTCTCCATACATAGGTAGAGAGCAATCAAGCAAGATAACCAATGTTGACTTAAGGCCTCCACCTATGTGAACACATGTCTACCCAGGCATATGTGTATACACACACATTTGAGCACATATGTACACAAAATAATAACACTTAAAAATTTAAAAATAAATATAAAAATACTTGGGCTGGGCATGGTGGTGCACACCTTTAATTCCAACACTTGGGAGGCAGAGATAGGAGGATTGCCATGAGTTTGAGGCCACCCGGAGTCTACAGAGTCATTTCCAGGTCAGCCTGAGCTAGATTGAGACCCTACCTCAAAATAAATAAATAAGTAAATAACAACAAAAAAACTTGGTGTTTTAGATCTCAATTTTTTAAAGTCCCCATAGTTTTTAATCAATTACAATGATGTTCATACATCCCCATACACCAAAATTTTTTAACTGAGCCATAATACCAAAAAATAACCTCAAAAAAATGCATAAGGCACAGAATAAACATTCACACTGCAGAAGATGGCATTGGTCATAGCAAAGAAACATTCAGCCAATACAAGACTTAAAACAACGAAGGGCAAACATCAAACTGTAACTCCAAGTCCAACAACTCTAACTAGTGACAAATCTCCAAGTCTGATAATTCTAACCAGCAACTAGTCTTTGGTATTCCAATTCCGACTCTCCAGCTAGGCTACTCACAGTCCTGGAAAACTTCATGTAGGGCTAGCAGCTTTCCTTCGCGGCCATCTCATGGTCCCAGCATCTCCACTGGGTCTCTACTGTAATCCATGGTTCATCCTCATGGCCCCATGGGGTCTCCATGCAGGCAACCAGCAAACCTGCTTCACACTGCCTATGGTCATTTCCAAAACACAAGACTGTGTGGCAAACTCAATGACCCTCTCTTTCCAGCATTTCTTATATTCCACAATACCAGGAAAGGTGCCAGTTCATTAGTCTAGGGGGGAATAAAGCAGACTTTGAAGAACAGGACACTCCTTGAGCATTCAGGCCCCTTCAAAAGAGTCTATAATTTTTTGTTACCCCAGTACAGGTTAGCTGGCACAATCTCAAAGGTTGTAATCTCTTAATTGTAGCTGAACAGGCAGCAGTTCACCCAAAGATTTTTCTTTCTGTGCCATATCCCTCTGCTCATACTAGTTCATTTCTATGCAAAGCAACCCTGCACAACTTCTCAGGACATGGGCATAACAGCATGCCTCACACAAACTGCTAGCCCAGTCCAGGCAAAGCTCTTTCTCACCCTCATAAGCCAAACCTCATGGTCTATAGTTCTTACTCCATTCAGGTCTTTCAACTCTGACCAGAATAATCTATCAAGCTATACTTAAAGCACTGTAAGGCATCTCTTAGGCCAAGGTTTCAATTCCTTCCACATTCCTGTTGAAAATCAGCTCCAAAAGGCCAAAGCCACATAGTCAGGAATCTAGCAGCAATTCCACTCCTTGGTACCACTTTACTGTTGCAGTCAGGTTCGCATTGCTGATAGAAGTCACCTGATCAAGAGCAGTTTGTGGGAAAAAGAGGTTTATTTAGCTTATAGGGTTGAGGGGAAGCTCCATGATGGCAGGGGAAAACGACAGCATGAGCAGAGGGTGGACATTACCCTTTGGCCAACATAAGGTGGACAATAGCAACAGGAGAGTTTGCCCTGATCTCAAATTTTTTATACCTTTTGTACTATATATAGCCTTTACAATATTTCATTACAGAAACAATTGCTTGAAGAAAAGAAACACCTCATTTTTGGATATAGTTTGCGTTTCCCATTGGCCAAGTGGCAAGAAACTTCATCATAGCTGATAATACCAAAATTGCCTGCCAAGATAATATCTTTTTTTCCTAAGAAATATCAAACAAGGTTGCCAAAAACAATTAATAAACTATGCTTACTCAGGTCAACAATGCAAGATTGCATTTAAGCTACTGCACACTCTTCCCTCATCATTCAATACAAATAATCCACCACATAAAACCACCTTGCAAATTCATTTACAAAATAAATTTCTTAAGATGCAATAAGTGAGTATAATGGTTCATCTACTTTATTGTCGCTTTAAATTTTACATAATTTTAAAAGTTTGCTTTACCTTTAAGCCTTGTTGTAAATTACATTTGATTATAAAATTATAAGTTCTTTGGTTACTGACCAGCTTTCTGCCTCTTTCAGTATATGCAATTTTCTATTTTCTCTTAAAAAAGGAAAATTGAAATAATAAAAAAGAACATAATGCCACAAAAACACATATACAGTCACTGGAAGGACATTTAAGCTCAACTCTGTTGAGAAGTCCACCCCCATGTCTTGAGTATGTGCAATATTTTCTTAAGCTTCTTTCTCAATCTAATTTTTTTTTTTTTAAGTATTTCTACTTAGTGAATTCACTGACTTTGCTTTGCTCGGCCTCATCCGAACTTGATGTTAGAGTCATAGTGAGTAGGCTGGCTTTATCTCACACTAGTGAAAACATATCTGCGTTGTCTCTTCTGCTACTGATGACATTGTCTTGGGTGGCTCTTACAGGGAGAAATATAAAGTGTTGGTGAGGTTTTTGGGACTGGTGCTTATCTGCTAAATCTTTCTCTTCTTGCTTGTGCTTCCTTTATTTCTTTAAGTTCATTTTATAACCAGGGCCATCAGAGCATTGCATGGTCACCAGAATCATAACAGTGGAGAAATTAATAGAAATTTCCATGTTCAATACCTTGGTCAGATGGAAGTACACATAGTTTGTTTCATAGGACATCACCTTGAAGGTGGATCCTCCATATGTTTACACCAATTTCTCACCTTTGGCAAATGTAAGAGAGCTTGTTCCAATGTCTATTTCCAGTACTCTTGGTTGCCCATCAGAACTAGATGGTAAGTTCCAATCACTTAAGACACTATATGCTTTAGTTGTAGGATGTAAACATCAAGCTGAAACTGATCTGGAATCTTCTTTCCTACTGGCTAGCTATCATGGTACTAGAAAGCATTAGGGAGGCTACTGGGGAGAAAAGTCATCAAAATTTTCAACCAGCAGTGGACCCAACAAGCTACATACCTGCTCCTCCAGGCAAGAAGTGCCCACTAAGGCAACAGTAGCATGGCGTTATGGGGACAGCGAACTACTCTGTGATTGGATCTCAGACTATTCCATGGGAAAGAATTCACACCTGGTACTGAAAATTTAGTCAGAACCCATTGAGAGGGAAATTAACCCGTGTGTTCACCTGCTATTTGTAGTGGCTGCAGCTGAGCTGGAGTTACTCAGGTGCATTCAAGCCCAAGTCCTTCTGGCCCCTGCACCCAGGTGTGCTGATTTCTGGATTCAGCCCCAGAACCAAAATAAGAAACCTGGCTGGTCCGGTGTCTTTGGGTGGACCTTCTCTTCTTCTCTGGTTCCTGGGCTGTTCTCTCTCAATGTCTGAGGATTTTACCAATGGGTAAGATTTTTTTTTTTTCCCACCCTGGCAGCAGCTAAGGTGCCAGAGTCAGAAAGGGCAGCTGTCTCCACTTCTCACTCTTTGGTTCTCAGACTAACCTCCCCTGCCATTCTCTCTTCTTTGGTTCATGTAATCCCCGTCATTCCTCCTGACAGCTGAGTAAATATAATAATTCACAAAAATAATCCTTCTAAAAAAAAAAAAACTTCTCACCCTTGTTTTATTTCAATTCTTTAAGTAAAATAGGCATGAGCTCTGGCTTTAGGGTTTGCTTTGGAACCCCCCAAAGTAAGTCCCATTTCACCATTACTTTGAAGGTCACATCCCCAACAGGGGAAACTACTACTATTATTTGTCTTAATAGATATATCATGATCATAAATTGCTCTCTAGTGCTTACTGCAGTGCTGCACACCTTTAATCCCTTTCCTCCCACAAGCTGTGTTTGGTCAGGTGCTATCTGCAGCAAAGAGAAGTAACTGCAAAATCACCAACTTCTTTCAATGATATTGGTGACTACTGAGTGGACTCAAAGCTCATTAAAGTATTGAGAGTAAGTGCCTCTTGATTGTTATGCACTAAATAAGGTATTACTAACACCTCTTTCAGTGGTCATGGAACACTGTGGAAAAATGTAAGATGGGTAGGAGAATGATAAAACACTGTCTTTCAGACATGAGTGGCCAATATATTTGTGACTATACAGTGGCCATCATAACCTGTATAAGATCTGCATAAGAATGCGCCCTTCGACATTCTATTAAGGATGATGGTGGAGAACGAAAAACAGACATCAAAATAGTAGAGGGACTAGTTACAAAAAAGAGGAAGGGGTTCATTGGAAGGAGGAGTGAGAAGTAAAAAGGAATGGTTAATGGCAAGGAAAAGCCAAGAGATTATTTAAGGTAGATATTTATTAAATCTGCCATTTACCTTGTTTTTAAATGCATCCAGTCCCCAAGCAGATGGGAGTTGCAGGTAAGAGGAAATAATTAGGATAAAGAACAGATCATCTCACTTGCCATGATTAAAATATAAAACAGGGAAAACTTACTTTTGAATCCTAAGCCAGATATGGCATAAGAATTTGGTGTGTTCTAGCAAGAGACAGATCTTTTCTCTGTTCTTTGGTGGAAAATAACTGAGGAGCTAGGACCTGAGGAGTCCTCATCCAAAAGTGAGAGTATATTCCCAACCCCATGGCCTGCTTTTCCAAAGAGCTAAATAGTGATATGTGCACAGCAAAGACAATGATGAACAGTAGCAGCTACAGCAATATTAGTAAATTCACTACTACACATTCATAATGCCATTAAAGTCGCTGGGGGGCACTTGTTACAAGTACTAAGTCACATAATGCTTCCATTGAATTAGGACACAGGTTCTTTTATGAACTTGAAGAATAACATTCACAAACCACAGAGTAGTATGTATGCAAATATTTTATTACTGATATTATAGATAGAACTTAAAAGGAGGAAGAAAAGGAAGGAATGTAAAATTCTTACCATAGAGGAAGCAATAGGGTATTTCAAAAGATGGAAAATCCTACTGTTGTACTCTGCTTGCATTGCTGGACAAATACCAGACCAGAGGCAGATTATGGGAGGAAAAGGTTTATTTCAGGCTTACACATTACAGAGAAAAGTTCATTATGGAAGAAGCTGGCTCAGTCTAGCATGAGGATTACACAACATCGTCACAGCAGTGAAAGAGGGAGAGGGAGAGAAAGAATGAGTGAAGCAACACCAGCAAACACCAAAAGCCAAGAGCCTAAACTGCTCTCCACATAGCTTAGTTTGACTCAGATCCACCCTCAGTGACATGTACCCTGTAGCAGCTTAATTTTAGTAAAACAGCTGTGTCCATGGGGCCATATATTCAATACATCACACTTAAGTACCTTTGGCCTGGGGTGATGGCTCAGCAGTTAAAGGTACTTTGCAAAACCATTCAGCTTGATTTCAATTCCCCTGCACCCACATAAAGCCACATGTAAAAGGGGTATAAACATTTCACTTTTTATTGAAAGGTAAGAGTCTCTGGTGTGAGTCTTCCCTCCATACAAATAACTAAATAAGAATATACAAAAGAGATCAACCTTTAAAAATTCCTAATATAAAATCATTTTACATATAAAAGTAGCTGCATAAACAAAAAATACCTTAAGGAACAGGATAGGCACAGTCAGTTTAAGAGATAACTAAAGCAGCCCCCTTCAATATCTGAACTGAAAACAAGAAAGATAAAGCATATAAAAAAGAGGCATCTTAACTTCTTATATATCCACAAAATTTCCACTTATAAATCCACAAATTATCATCTTACTTTATGTGCTTCTTTTATACAGTGTAAATGTAATAAATATATATCCAATAAAAACTTCACAGTATTTTATTTCTATCCTAACACAAGATTTAATTACTTTTTAAAAATATTGTTTTATGTCTTACCATAGTTTCAATAGACAATCACATGTATGTTTTTTAGCATCATAGCTCTGTAGTTTTGCAGTCAGTTTCTCATTGCTGAGCAAACACCTGACCAGAAACAGCTTACAGGAAGAAAGTGTTTATTTCAAGCTTGTAGATTACAGGGGAATACTATCAGTGGTGGAAGTATCTGGCTACCTTTTGGAGACTCATACCAGAGAGATACCATCAAACAGCCAGTAAGCACCAAACAACCTGAGAACTAACAACCAGAGCTCCAAACTACTCTCCACACTTATGGCTGGACTTAAGATCTGCCCCCAGTGACATACCTCTTCCCCAGTAGGGCTCTACTCACTGGACACTTAAGATTCAAGCCTTAGTTTATGTGGACATGCATTTAATCTACTACACTGCATAAACACTATTATTGTGGCATTATTCACAAAAGATACACATGAAGTCAGTATAGGCATTCATGAACAGATGAATGGATGTAGCATGCACATACAGTGAAACATGCATGTACATACAATGGAATACATATGTGCCATGAAATATTATCTAGCCATGAAGAGTACAATCAAGAAGTATTAGTTATCTTCTCATTTCTCAGACCAAAATCATGGCAGGCAGAAACTCAAGGAGGAAAGGGTGTACTTTGGTTTACAATCAAGGTTACGGTGCATCATGACATGCAAGGCATTATCTCAGAGGATTGTGGCAGATGGTCACATTCAGTGTGCAGGAAGGAAGTAGAGTATGAGGAATGTTCATGGTCAGCCAACTTTCTCCCTTTAATGTGGTTCAGGACCCTAGCCCATGAATAATCCCACTCACATTAAGGGTGGGCTTTCTCATCTGAATTTATCAAATCTAGAAAAATCCCTCACTGACCTGTTAAGATATTTGTTTCCTTGATGATACTGAATCCTAACAAGTTAATAACAGATTAACTATTACATATGTCCTTTGTCAGAAATGAATTTTATTTATTTATTTGCAAGAGAGGGAACAGAGAGAGTGAAAGAGAGAATGGGCATACCAAGACCTGCAGCCACTGCAAAGGAACTCCAGATGTGTGTGCCCCTTGTGTATCTGATTTACGTGGGAAACAAACCTGGGTTCTTAGGCATCACAGGCAAATTCCTTCACCATTAAGCCATGTCTCCAGCCCAGAAAATGAATTTTCTCCTACGTATGAACATATGAATGAATGGCAGCTATAAATATAAATAGGAAAAGGACCAGCAAGAGCTATGAGGAAGAACAGAGCATTAAATGTATTTATGAACAAGTCAAAATGAAACCAATTTTTTGAATAGTGTATAAAAAAACAAAAAAAATGACTAGGAGAGTCAACTATCATACAGTATTCTAGAAGCTTCTGCTCTTTTTTGCTACAAATGATCATCTAGCATGTTGTTTTCTCTTTGTCTGATTGCCTTGTCAACATAGTATGTGTGTGCAGATATGCATGTCCCATGCAGAGGCCAGAGGAGGAGGTCAGAGGTCATGTATTGCTCATCCACATCTTTTATTCTTTCTCAACCTGGAGTTTCTGTGTATCAGTGAGCCCCACAGATTTTCCTGTCCATATCCCTAAGAACTTGGATTTCAGGTGCATTTAGTCACACTTTGCCTTTTGCAGGGAGTTTGGGAGCTGGAACTTGCTAGACTCCAAACTGAGAGGTCCTCATACTTACAGTGGTAATCATGTCTTTCTGCTAAGCCAATGCCACAGCCCGACGCATCATTTTTGTCTTAGATCTGAGTTCATGTGTTGATGTATATAAAACAGTGTTATAGCAGTGCTAAGGAGTGATGGTTGGATGAAAGCTAGCTACTTCTGTACTGTATCACAAATGAACACATCACAGTTGCATGCATGTTAGATGTTCAGATCTGTTTTCCTCAAATTCCAGTTTGTACTGGGTCTGCATCATCACATATGTTGCTCTATGTGCAAATACTGATTATTCATTCAGCTGACCCTTGGGGAATAAAAACAACCACATCTAGATGAATCTCAGAGAAACACAACTAAGCACCAAGTAGAGAGATAGCACCCAAATTCACTCAGTTAACTAGATTTGAAGCCTTCAAGTAATTGCTTACCAGTTCTCCTCTCACACAACCACTTAAATTTGCAAATCCCACAGATTTTCATTCTGTAAACTCTTTCCTATCTGTGTATACTTTGGTTTTCAATTCTGTCTTCATCAGCATTTACTCCTTCCCATCCTAGTGAACTGCTTCAGTGCTCCAGTGTTGCAAGCTAACCTTTGTACATATTGCCTTAATGCTAGTGCTGTGGTTTATCTGGCATGGTCTGTATATAGTTGACACAATGCAGCCTTTTCAATAAGTGTGAACAGTTTGGCTAGCTGACTCTCTTAGGAATGCTTCTGTTTTGGAAAACTTATTACATATGTCTCTGCTATGCTTCCTAATTGTTTATTTTCTTTCAAACAAGGATTATTAATACATACATATGTATAGACAGATAGATAGAGATGTAGACATACCACCTGTATATATAGCATCAAGTCTTGAAAATTTCATAAACCAAGCCACTCCCATTGTAGTGAAAGCTCACAGCTCATGACCCACTGAGAAGGTGCTGGCTGTGAATCTGGAGTAACCTCATCCAGACCCATGCCCTTTGAACTCTCTTCTGTGGCTGTGCATCATGTCCCCATTCAGAGCAAGAGGAGATCAGGAGAAGATTCCAAGGCCACAGACATGTACACAAAACAGGTGAAGGTGAACAATCAAAAGCAGGGATTGTCCATAAAGGGATCATAGGGAAGTACCCATCAATGGACCCTACCATCGCATATCTGTAAACACCTCTCAACACATAAGGCTGGGTTTAGATGATTAACTCAGAGATAGATATAACCATTTTCTGTTTAAATACATTTATCATGTCATTTTATTCCTGATAATTTTGAGAATTTCTCAGTGTTTATAACATTGCATATTTATTATAATGGCTGACATTTCTAATATTCAACATCAAGACATAGTATAATTTATTTTCAGAATATATATGATTTTGAGTAAAGTACGTGTATGACTTTTCTTCAAAAAGTTATCCATATCAAAGCTATAGTTTTATGCTTCTTCATAAATTCCCTTTAAAAAATGTTTGCATTCAAGACTTCTTTCATGATCTAAGGCCGAATGGAAATGTTACATCTTACTAGCTTTACTTTTTTTTGCCCCCAGGCTGTATTCCTTATAAATATAACACAATTTAGCTGCAACATTTTTCTTCCTAGTTATAAAAAGTTCACACATTTATTTCACATTCGTTTTAGTTTTCAGCAATATGAAAGATATCAGCAATATATTTTGGATATTTTTCTATTAAGATACTAAGAATATTATACACTGTTTTTCATAGACAAGTTATGAAAAAATGTATATTTGAGAAGTCTAGCTTATAGTCAAAAGCCATGTTTCCTTTTGCTTGATAATAAGCAAAGACTTTCCCTGCTGGATCTCATGAGCAAACTCTTCCCACACTGGACAGGCAGGCAGCCAGCATGCAATAGTATATGATAACAGCCATCAGGAACCCAAGGACATTGGGGAAGTGGAAAAGACCCTTGTCACTACTTTCAATTAGCCTTCACTACCTCTCTACACCACCCTTTTCCCTCATTATTGTGCCTTGGGTTCCTGGAGCCTTAGACATAAACATGCCCTTAACTTGGGACTGAGTGTCTGTATTGAGAGAGCTCAACCCTGGAGCGGACAGTTCCAGGGGAGGAAATGGCAGGGTGAGTTAAAAGGGTACTTTCCCCTGTTTTAGCCTCTTTCCAAAGGGTGTGCCCAACCTTCTGGCACAGCAATACAACATCACCACCCTGGAGGTCACCCTGAAGAAATATGTCATTTAGTTATAGGGAACTCTTAGAGAAATCTCATGTTGATTTCGGTGAGCATATGATTTTGTCTAGGGCAGCATTTAGAGCTGTCCTAAGTGCATGTGTTACTAGTGGTGCTAATATTTTGCTGCCTCAGGCCTGTAAGGCTGGACTGTCACTTTTTATTTTTGTTGGTATAGTGTCTTAAGACTGTCCTCAACATTTTTCTTCTGAACTCCTATGGAAATCATTTCCCCTTTCTGTCATTGTTTTTCTCTCTCTAGGTTGGAAAAAAACCCAAAACAAAACAACAATAAATAATTCTTGCTGTCCTGCCTTGGCCAACCAGACCATGGATAATTCAGTCTAACCTTACTCTCTTACATTATCCTATACCATTCACCACTCATCTAACACATCTCCACTGATTAAGCCTATCGCTCTCTCTCTGAAAGTGCCAGATATTTTTCTGCCAACATCACTGTACTGGTTTTGTGTCCTTTAAAATGATGTTCTTTGACATGGTAGGATTTATGGGTCATGTAGGGAGTAAATGATATTGATTTTTTTCTGAGTGCTTTTTAGTAACCCAGATGGAAATAAAATGTCCCCCATCCCTATCATTCTCCTTAAATTCCTACCTCCGTACTTTTCTTCATTGTCAGGTCCTAAATAACAAGGTGAGGTTTATGGAAAATATTCACATAAATGACCTGGTAAATTGTTTAGTCTGGGCCTTTTGTTAAAGTTGAAGAGTGTGTATTCTTGGGTGGGCAAGAAACCAAAAGGATGAGGTCAAACACATCCATTGGGCAATAGATCAAGTTCATCCTTTATTATATTTTTTATGTAATCAGTTGAGGCTGAATAGAGCCTATCTGACTTAAAGTCTTGACATTAGAAAGAAGATCCACACAATGTTAAGTTAGAAATTATAGCCTTTTGTCCATTTGAACAATCCATCAGGTTTCTGTATATTCTAACAAGTAGTCAGTGTATTGGCATTCAGATTTCTACAAGCAAGCTAGGCAATTTTGACCCCACATTTCAGAGATGTTTTATCACCACATTTCTAATGAGCAGCAAACAGTATATCACTCAGCTATTTGAATCATCAAGATTCCCTAGTCTATAAACATTCTGGCCCTATTTACCAGTGTTTCATGAAAAGACTTTTCAGAGATGAAAAGATGGAGGAAGAAGAAGACAAAACAAACTAACAAACAAACAAACAAACAAAAAATACAAAAAAAAAAAAAAGAAACAAAATGAAAATACCTCAAACTTTAACAGGTGACAGGCAAAGTGCCCAGAGTTTGTTGGCCTTTTGTTATGGTGATATTTCTTGTGATGGTTCTTAGCTATTTCACTGATTACAAAATGATAACTGTATTAGATAAGGCATGAGTTAATTACCTTGAATTAGCCATACTACAAGGTATAGATATTCAAAATATCATTTATACATGACAATTTCATACAATTTAATATTTCAAATAAAAATAGATATAATAATTCAACAATCTCATTTTTATGAATTTTACTTTGATTTCCAAATGTTGGAAAACTCTCTTTTAGCCATAGAAAACCAGAGTTGGAGGATACTGTATGTGTCCTGAAATGCTTCCAATATAATGTGAAATACTATATGTAAATGAGAATGAAAATTTTGGCACTGAATGTTATCTTTGATGTATAAGTCACAAGGAAAAAAATGTAGAAAATCAAAATAAAATGTTTATAATACTAAAAATTTTATCTTTACAATTGAAAATATACAATTGATTTAGTTTTAAATAGTTATTTCTGATATACTCTTAATTTTAAAGAATAATATTGACTTAGTTATTTTTTAACTGTTGGGGGAAATAAAAATATCCTAACCAGAGGCAGCTTATGAGAGAGAGAAAAAGGATAATTAAGTTTACAGTTCTGAGTTGAAGTCACATTATGGAGATGAAGGCCTGGCTGACATGAGTAGGAAGATCACATCACCTCTTACCAAAGCTAGAAATCAGAGAAAGAGAGAGGAAAAGTGGAGCTTGAGTATGAAACCTCAAGGCTTGCTTCCAGTTGTTCACTTCCTCCAGTAAGGTTCTGTCACCTAAAGGTTTCTCCACGATTCCTCCACACCCTTGGGAATTAAACATCCAAACACATGGTCAGGGGGATCTTGCCTCCAAACCACCATATTCTTCCTCTGACCATACAGGCTCCATGGCCATCTCATGATGCAAAATATATCCAGTCCAACTTTAAAAGTACCCATCATTTTTACCAGTCTCAGCTCTCTAAAATCCAAAGTTCATAACTTCTTGTGACTTAACACAGTCTCCTGTCATTGCTGCAAAATCAAAACATTCCCTAAGTCACACGTCCCCAGCATATGATGACATAGAATATACATTCCAATTATATAAGGGAGGAATGGGAGCTTAGCATGGAAAAGTTGGACTAACACATGACTGAATGCCAGTAGGGCAAACATCAAATTCTGCATGTAGCTCCAGCTCTGGTACCCGGGACTCATCATGAAATCATCTGGGCCTCAAAAGGCATGGGTAGCACTTCCCCTTTAGGTTGGATTTGGATAGTCTGTCCTGTGCCAGATCCGCCTGAGCCTGCAGCTTTCCTTGGTGAGTGCTCCATGATCCTGACACCTCCAATGTCCTGGGGTTCTGTTTGCAGCTTAAGGTTCACCTCCGGAGTTTCATGCCCTTCAGAGCGTCCATGTAGGTACTCCAACCCTGACTCCCACTGCTTAGCCTCAGCCACTCTCTGGAGCTTCTTTATCATGCAGTTTTTCATGCCTCCCAAACTAATAGAACATGGGCTATGCTGCCTAACTTGTGGGCTGCCAGCTTGTACTGAATCCTAGCTTCAATGTATACTGACCTCAGGAGAATGTTCTCTTCAGCCTCTTTCTTTTCCTTTCCATTTTCACTAGCTTGAAATTTCAATGAGTTGAGTCTTACCCTCAGGGCATCGTTTCTGTTGCCCCAACGCAGAGCAGTGTACATTTATTTTATGGTGGTACAATCTCCTTAACAATTACAGCCAAAGTACTTATACTCTCCTTGTGGATTTTAAACTGGCTCAACTTTTCTTTCTATGTCAAACTCCAGATTTTTCATATCTCTCTGCTCTGCATTTTTTTCTCTTTCACTGTAGATCTGAGTAAGAACAACTAGGAGAAATCATATAGCAAATCCATGCTATTTTCCCTTGAATTTTTCTTCATCAAATGCATTAGTCCATTACCTTATTTATTTATTAGAGAGTGAGGATGGGCCTGCCAGGGCCTCCAGCCATTGCAAATGAACACTAGACGCATGCGCCCCCTTGCGCATATGGATAACGTGGGTTCTGGGGAACCGAGGCTCAAACCGGGGTCGTTAGGCTTCACAGGCAAACGCTTAACTGCTAAGCCATCTCTCCAGCCCTAGTCCATTACTTTCAAGTTCAGCATTTGTGGAGTTCCCTGGACACACGCAGAATACAGACAGATTTTTTTTTTTTTCTTTTTAGTAAACCTCAGAGTACAAGCCTTCCTACATTTCTGTTGACCTTCTGATCTTCTAAACTCCCTCCAAACTGGCCCACTAAGCTTTGTTCGTAACACTCTAGGGCCTTGCTACTGCAAAATTCCAAAGTCTCCCAACACTTCAATAGCATAGTGAATCACATGGCTGGGTTTATCCTAGCAACAGCCCCACACTGTTGAATCAATTTTCTGTGCCAGTTACTCCCTCATTTCTGGAACAAAATATTTGCTGAGAAGCAGTTTATGGGTAGAAAAGAGATTAATTGGGTTTACAGTTTCAAGGGGGAATTTTACTATGGAGAGGATGCATAGAAGGCATGAGCAGGAATCCCACATCACATCTCAACAGAGTTAGAAAGAAGAGAGAAACCCAAAGTGAGGTCAGGGGAGGAGATTGAGTAAAGGAAAGGTGGAGGGAGGGCTAATCAAAATCTAAGAGGATATAAATAAATCATATAGAATCCTCTGATTTTGCACAATGGAACACTCGGGAGTCATAGATCACTGGCAGAAAATTTTCAGTGACAGGGATGGGATACCTTCCAGTGAGTTGTTGGCCAGGGAGGTCCCTGATGCCCCCAAAACATTATAGGCCATTGCCAAGGCCCTTGGTTTCCCACCAGGAATCGATTGTAAGACACCATTGCTGAAGACTCCACATACTTGGGCTGCAAGACCACTGAGAAATCCTGCTGGAACTGAGCTGATAGCCTCCTCCATGTAGACCAGCTGACAGAAAGCTGGAAGAAGCCATTCTACATGCAGTTCAATGGGAGAAAGAGATACCACCAATAAAGATACTCAACAGTGGACACTACAAGCCTTATAATTGGCCAGCCAGGCCAAATGAGCCAACAGGTGCAATAGTGGCACGTCTGTCATGGTGGAAACCAACTGCACTCCAATTGGACTGGAGTCCTGCTCCAAGGGAGGGAATCTATCCCTGATACTGAAAACTTAAAACAGGGGTTGCCATGAGCCCTAGGGGTATAACATCTGCTGATGTCTGGATAAGGGTATATACTATACTTATCAAACTGCCCAGTAAGCACTTCTCTTAATATCCATACCCTTATATTAATGTTACTCTCACTTTGCATAGAGAATCTTCTCTTTTCAGGTAGCAGTGACCTTGGAACGATTCAGAAGGTATCATGGTGCTAGAAAGAAGTGACTAGAGTACTGAGTAACATCTTGATCACACCCTCCAAGGCTCAGGGTCTAATGGGGAAGAGGTGGAAGAAAGAATGTAAGAGCCAAAGGAAGGGTAGGACTCCTTACAACGTGCTCCCTCTAGACATAAAATGGCTCGATATCCATGACCTCATAATGCCTGACACTACCTTCACAATACCATCATAAGAGGAGGGAAAGATCATGATATCAAAATGAAAGAGAGACTTATTGAGATGGAGAGGGGATATGATGGAGAATGGAATTTCAAAGGGGAAAAAGGGGGGGAGGGTATTACCATGGGATATTTTTTATAATCATGGAAAATGTATTTAGAAATTTAGAAAAAATAAAATAAGATTTAAAAACAAATAAATAAGCAAACAAGGGGGCTGAGAGATGGCTTAATGTTTAAAGTTCTTGCCTATGAAGCCTGAAACCCACATAAGCCAGATGCACAAGGTAGAGCACACATCTGGAGTTTGTTTGCAGTGGCTGGAGGCCCTGGTACACCCATTCTCTCTCTCTCATTCGCTCTTCCTCCACCTTTATCTTCCTCTCAAATATATAAATAAAAACATTTTTTAAAACATCAAACAAGGGCTGTAGAGATGGCCCAACAGTTAAGGCACTTGCCTGCAAAACCTAACAACCTGGGTTTGATTCCCTACTACCCATGTAAAGCCAGATGCACAAAGTGATTCATGCATCTGGAGTTTGTTTGCAGTAGCTAGAAACCCTAGCATGTCCATTCTCTCTCTTTCTCTCTCTCTCCTTGAAAATGAATAATAAATAACTTTTTTATAAAGGAATATTTCTTTGGGGAAAAGACTTGAACCTGGATATTTTAACCATAGTACACCAACTCCAGGCATATGCATGAGTTTGTCACCTGGCTTTATGTGTATGTATTGGGTAATTGTACGAGGACCATCAGGTTTTGCATGCAGGTGTCTTTAACCACTAAACCATCTCTTTAGCCCCCAGCACAGGAGAGGCAGAAGTAGGAGGATCACCATGGACTTGAGGCTACTCTGAGACTATGCAGTGTAATGTCTTCCAAGTCAGTCTTGGCTTGACCCTACCCTCAAAAAAACAAAATAAAATACTTTTTTTAAGTAAAAAAAAAAAAAAAAACAAGGAAGAAGAGATCAAAAAGAGCAAGACCAACACCCAGTGACACACTTCTTCCAACCAGGCTCCACCTCCTAAAGATTCCAAAAGCTTCCATAACAGCAGATTAAGTATTTAAACATATGAGTTTATTCTGGGCATTTGCATTCCAACCGTACCATCAATAGTGCCTCTACCTACAAGTGTGATTTTCAGTAAACTATAAATTATAGATGATTACAACTAGGAAAAATTTAGAAATGAGATATTCTGATAAGTATAAGACAGATGGAACTAGAAATCAGGTTTACAATGGAATATAATAGAAATTCATATATATATAATTTTTTTCTCCTTAATTTGAAGGTCCACTTACAATAGGAAACAGCTGCTCTAAGTGTTATTTTCATGAACATAAAATGCTATAATGCAAAGTGTTGCTCATAATATCCTTACATCCATGGTCAAGTAATAAGAACAAACTCTATATTGCAATAAGTATTATTGATCAATAAAGTTTTGTTGCTGATTAAGATCTATTACACCAGTGTTTTCCTTGGTGAATCAGTGAGGATGTTGGTCTTTCTGGCAAAGCACTGGTGAAGGTTTACTTATGGGAATATGGAGACGACAAAGCAGCATCACGAAAGGTCTCATCTCAACATGGGTGACAACCTCCCCATGGCTGCAAAGGTGATGCTCCTGTCCATTGACCTTTCACCCTCAACATACTCTATGTCTGGATGTGATCACAAAACCTCATACATCATTGCATGCAGTTGTCACAGAGTTTTCCTGCAATCTCAAGTGAGGACCTGATCATCTTTCTCTGGCACTCTCCTTCTATGAATAAACATCAAAAGGCCCAATATGAAGAGTCTGTCTTATGGAGGCATAGCTGCTTAATAAAGATGGCAATAGCAGTTTCTGTCAGATGACAGCATCATACAATAAGCACCAAGCCATGGAACTAATTCTATCACAGCAGGCCCTTAGAGAGCATGCAAGAGCCATACAATTAAGTGATAAATGTTCTATAAAAAGTAGATGTTTTTCTTTCTTTTTTTCTTTTAATTTATTTATTTTTGAGAGCGAGAGTGACAGACAGAGAGAGAAAGAGGCAGATACAGAGAGACAGAATGGGTGTGCCAGGGCCTCTGGCCACAGCAAACAAACTCCAGACGTGTCTGCCCCCTGTGCATCTGGCTAACGTGGGTCCTTGGGAATCGAGCCTCGCACTGGGTCCTTAGGCTTCACAGGCAAGCGCTTAATCTCTAAGCCCAAAGTAGATGTTTTTCAAAAGCATATGTGAGTGTTTCTATGATAGGCAGACCAACCAAAGCTCCACATCAGAATCATATGTCATGACTTGATATGCTCACAAAGGTTGCTTAACAGAGTTCTTTTTCCCTTCTCCTTTCAGCTTTCTGTCATATGTTTATTATCATGAATGTGATTTGGGTGAAAGTACTAAGGGCTGAAGAAGTAGATAAAGCAAACTCCACTACCTGCTGCAGCTCACTGCCTCTTCCTTCAGTCTGCACCTTTGCTCCACTGTACCTTCCTAAATCTTTCAGCTTCTATTTACAGTCAAAGAGGGAGCCAGCCATGAAGAAATATAATTGTTAAAAGGGGTACATTTATTCTCCTAAAAATTGTTTTGGAAAATAGCTATCTCATTGCTGAATCAAATAAATAAGTATGTGTCTGCAGCATAATAATTTATTATTCCATTATTCAGTAAATAGTGAGTTTAGGGTAAATTGCATGATCACATCATGAAATACAAAAAAATAGCTTTAATAGTAATCTCAATAGGAGGGCTACTAAGTTCCTCAGTTTTAATTCATGACTGCTTCTAATTTCAACAGGAATTTCCATTATCAAAAAGAAAATACTGCTGTGAGACCTTATTACCAAAAAGCCATTGAATACCACAAAATGGCAAAAATGTAAATAGGTAACATTAAGCAGAACCAAATAAACTACTCACATATATCATTGAACATGCACATTATCAGAGAAATATTCAAATTAATTTTCTACCCAGGAGCCTAATAAAACATACTATTTAGAACATAAAGTGGTTGTGAAAGGAATATACCCTCTGTTTATGGTCAACACAGTCATTATGCAAAATGTAAGGAGCCTTCATGAATATATTAAGGGGAATATTAATGCATCTCACTGCTTACTGCAGAATGTAATTAATCTGTGCCACAGGTAAGTCATGTATAAGCTTTATGGCTTTATTTTTATAAGAAACCATTTATGTGCACTCTCTATTAAGCTTGTCAGAGAAAAAAAATATGTAGTAAAGTATTCTCAAATTATCTATGAAGTTTATGCAGACATTTTAAAAAGCATTGTTTATAAACCAGCCATACTATATAAATGAATTCTATAACATGAACTGTCTGGATTGGCTCCATGGAGACATAACCATAAAATTTCAATGAGATTGTTCTTACTATTAATAAAGTACCTGGGCTCCACATCAACGACTTAGAATTCAATTCAGACATTTTCTTTCTTAAAGTAAATCATACAATGTTATTAAAAACATCTTGAACCACTCTTTATAAAATTCAGTTATTGCTTATAAACTATTACAACTGTACCAGCTTAGCTATAATATGCTCAAGGAAAATAAGACTAATAAAATATATATCCTTATGAATATCAGTTTTATTTTTATATTTTATTTATTTATTTGAGAGATGGAGAGAGAGATCGAGAAATTGACTATGAATATACACACTAGAATCTTATGTCTAGCTTTATCTGGGTACTAAGGAATTGCACACAACCAGGCTTCACAAGCAAGTGACTGTGACCACTGAGCCTTGAGTATAATTTTTTTAAAAAATTATAAATAATGTAGATAAATTACATAATAAATCTCACTGCATTTTTCTAGTCTAGTGCTTTTTAAATCTTTTCCACTCATGACTCCTTCCAACTTGAAACAACATGCGTAAAAATAAAATGCTTGCTGATAATAAATAATAAATAAATGTTTATTATTATTATTTATTATAAATAAATAAATGTCTAAAATAATGTTTCTATGCATAGAATTTTAATATTATTACTATGTTTTCAAGGTAAAGTCTCTCTATAGCCCAGCGTTATCTGTAACTCATCCTGTAGTCCCAGGCTGGCCTTGAACTCACAGCAATCCTCCTACCCCTGCCTCCCCAAGTACTGGAATTAAGGCATACAGCACCACACCTGGCTGAATTTTAAATTTTGTGCTATTTAGATGAAAATGTCTTTTTAGTTTTACATAAAGAACTATTGGGCTGGGGAGATGGTTCTGTCAACACAATTCATGCCTTGAAAGCATGGTTATGTGGGTTTTGCTTACCAGCACCCTTGTAAAAATGCCAGGTGTAACAAAATGCACCTATAATGCCATCACTAAGGAGGTGGAGACAGAATTCTCAGCTCTTATTGACGAGCCAGTGTATCAGGATTGACAAACTCCAAGTTTTTCTGAGACTTTTTCTGTCCCATATACTTTTTGTCTCAATACTTGATAGTGCAGGACATAGAATATCTTCTATATGTTTTTAAGAAATGCTAAATATTTTATTTTTTTATTTGCCAATGCTTACTGAGAATGCTGCCTTCCACAAATACATAGTACAAAATGGTCAAAGTATGATTAAGACCATTTGAAAAGTTTTGCAAAATCTGTCCTAATCCAAAGTCAACTTTAACTTACCTATATTTTATGAAACTCAGGTCAGCAACTCAAGTAGTCATTTTTTTTTTTTAAAATCAGACATCCTAACAAATTATAATCCACAGATAAACTAATTTGATACTTACATACTGAGCAATGGTAATAGTAATATATTACAAGTCTTTTTGTTTTCCTGTAATAGAAACATGTTTATATAAATATAGAAAACTTCCAATGGACAGGGAAATCACTGCAATGTAAGGTATTCAGTAGTGTCCTTGTGATTGAATTAGGTAGCATTCACTCACTACATGCAGAACTGCATGCACAGTGCAACATGGGTAATGGTGTTCAGAACCAAAACTGCAATGAGCACAAAGAAAAGACATCATGCGAGAACACTGCTAGGAAAACCTTGGGCTCATTACATCTTTGATTTTTAGTTAATTTTTGCTCATTGCAAGTTCAGAAACTTTTGCTGTTGTGAAATATTTGAGACCCCCAAATTTAGTCTCATGACCCCATATAGATTCTCACAATTTAAGATGCTGGGATTTAGTGAACTGGTTTCTGGTGCTTCTGAAACATGACTCCATGTACCATTTCTTCTTATTAGCTCCCAACATTTCAATTCCAGCATCACTCCCAGCATATGCCTGAGACCCTGCAGCCATCAGAGGGAAACAGATGAACTGCTGTCACTGCATTCAACACCTGCTTCTCTAACTGCGCTGAATCCTAGCTTGTCATCGCTTTTTAAAATATGTACGGGAAGAACACACTTGCATGATGTGCATGGGTGAGTTTATATGTGGGGATGCATGTGCACTTGGGTGAATGTACATGTGCACTGTGGTAGTTTGAATATATGCCCCCCAATATATTCAGTGCTTTATTAGTTTGTAGTTTGCATCTGCAGCCACCTGCATGGAGGCAGTGTCATTGGGAGGATCTTAAATTGTGGTGGTGGGTGTGGGATTTCAATCTGAAGATATGTAAAGTGTGCCTAGCTGGAGTTCCTGAAGTGTGCTGTGCTATGTGGCTTTTGGCTGGTGATTCTGTCTCTCTGCTTGGATCTTTGAAAGTGGCCAACTTTTTCTGCCACTATGGAACTTCCCCTGCATCTGTAAGCTTCAATAAATATCCCTTCCTCCATAACTGTGTCTGGTCTAGAATTTCATCTCAATGAACCTGAAGCTGTCTGCTACAGAAGTTGGTACCAGGAGTGGAATGAGATTAACCTGACCATGTGGATTTTGGTCCTTTGAATGCTTGTTTTGGAGAAACAGGCATGGACTTACTGTTTGCAACTGAAGATGCCTTCTGGAGTAGTAAACCAAGTTTTATGGAATTATTCTGATTAGAGTGTGATAATGCTATGTGCATATAGTTTTGGACTTCAAGGCTTGGCTTATGAGCTTTCTGAGGGGAAGGAAAGACTACAGATAACTTTTTTGGAACTGGGATACTGGCATAAGGGCTGGCTGCATTCTACTACCTAGGCCCAGAGAGTTTGATCAGGATTAAATTTGTTGTGAAGTAATGTGCTTGGCTAAAGATAGTGGAGTGAAAAAATTAACATTTTAAGTTAGAAAACCTCAAGCAAGTTAAAATTACAGGCACTGAGTCTGGTCTTAGACTACTGAGCCTGCTATTGCCAAACACATTAACAATCTTAAGGAAGATGGCCCAAGTGCTTTACATTAAAACAATGAAAAGGATGCCTAAGCAAAGACTATCATAGAAATGCAAACTCTTTTGGAAAGAGTTTACTGGAGAAGGAACCTGCTTTTCAGGATTGCAATTTATTTTGTCCCTGAATTAAGAATATGGCTGTCTCCTGCATACCTGGTATTGTTTTCAGAACAATGAAAGTGCATGGAGTAGTCATGAATTGCACACAGTTCCAGGAGCCGCTGCTGAGATGTGGCATGAGGCAGGGCCTGATATCCTGATAAGCTGAAAGAGCCTTTAAAAGATGGACTGTGGTTTGCATAAAGACCTGAAAATCTTTTGGATATACCAGGTCTATGCAAGGGCTACCATGGAGCACATTGTTGGCCTGGGATACAACTGTTTCATGGCTACTTTGCCCAGCTGGAGAGGAAAATTAGAAAATCTGGAGACTGCCAATCTCTTGTTACATTGAACTTGAACTGAAGAAGTTTGATGTTTGTTTTATGGTGGTTGATTTTGCTTTATTCTAGCCTGTCCTTGCTATGCCTTATACCAGTTGAAAATGTTTACTCTGTGCCTTTACATGTTGGAAGTATTTAACTTGTTTGATTTTATAGGACTCACTATCTTAAGTTGGTCAAGACTATGGGGACCTGTGAAATTGAACTGAGTAGAATTTATGATATTTGATGGTTATAAATATATTGGGGCCACAGGCAGAATGTGGTAGTTTGAATATATTCAGTGTTTCATTAGGTTGTAGTTTGCATATGCAGCCACCTGGATGGAGGCAGTGTCACTGGGAGGATCTTAAATTGTGATTGTGGGTTTGGGATTTCAATCTAAAGATATGCAAAGTGTGCCTAGCTGGAGTTTCTGAAGTGTGCTGTGCTGTGTGGGTTTTGGCTTGTGCTTCTCTTTGTCTCTGCTTTGACCTGTGAAGGCAGGCCAACTTCTTCTGCCATTATGGAACTTCTCCTAGATCTACAAGCTTCAATAAATATCCCTTCCTCCATAACTGTTCCTGGTCTGGAAGTGAATCTCAGTGAACCTGAAGCTGTCTGCTACATGTACCTTTACCTCCACATGGTTTTCACATGTGCTCCCTCAAACCAGTTTATTTCAATCCTTGTTGCACACACTTATGATATCACTTCCATGTCTTGGATTCTGTTGTCATTCAATGCATTTCTTACTGCTACTACTAATTTAAATTAACACTTGTATAATTAATTCATCAGTTATGCATAAGAAAATAGTTCAATTTTACTATCATTTTTTTTCCGTTTATAATATCCTTTCTTTTGGGCTGGAGAGGTGGCTTAGTGGTTAAGGTACTTGCCAGAAAAGCCTAATGGCTGGGATCTGATTCCCCAGTAACCATTTGAAGCTGGATATATAACATACAACAGTCATCTGGAGATTGTTTGTAATGGCTAGAGGTCCTGGCACTTGCTTGTTCTCTCACTCTCTGTCTTTGCTTGTAATTAAGTAAATTAAAATATAATTTTCTTCCTTTTGTATGTAGATTGGAATGTCTTATCTATATCACTCTTCCTTTCAAGGAATAGTTTTTTGTTTTAAGGCTTGGAAAATCTTAGCTTCTTTTGCTCTTTTTTTTTTAAATTTTTTTTAATTAATTATTTATTTATTTGAGAGCGACAGACACAGAGAGAAAGACAGATAGAGGGAGAGAGAGAGAATGGGCGCGCCAGGGCTTCCAGCCTCTGCAAACAAACTCCAGACGCGTGCACCCCCTTGTGCATCTGGCTAACGTGGGACCTGGGGAACCGAGCCTCGAACCGGGGTCCTTAGGCTTCACAGGCAAGCGCTTAACCACTAAGCCATCTCTCCAGCCCGCTTCTTTTGCTCTTTTAATCTAATTTTATATCTCCAGTGACTTATATTGTAAGGTAGAGACCTTGCCTTTGCTTTGTAGTATACATTCACCTTTCCACATTGTCATTTTATAATTTTTTTTCTCCCAACTGAGTTTTCCAACTCTAACAGGAATAATTGATTTTCAGTTTTTTATGTCTTTGTTATCATAATGATGGAAGTGACGACTTCGAAACTCAAATTCTTCATATCATACATGCTGTCTATTATCTATCTGTCTATCAATCATCTGTGTCTCTTTTGCAAATGTATGTGTCTGCAGTGTGTGTGTGTGTGTGTGTGTGTGTGTGTGTGTGTGTGTGTGTGGTGTATATGTGTGTTAGTATGTATGTATAGATATGTGTATATGCAGGAGCCTTTGCATATGGGTGCGTGCATGTGTGTGTGTTGCATGTGTGTGTGTAGAGGCCAGAGGTCACTGTTGAGTATCTTCCTCAATAATCCCCCACCATGTTACTTGTGACAAGATCTACTGAGCACAGAGCTCAACAATTCATTTAGACAAGCTAATCAGCAAGCACCATGGATCTGCCTGTCTCTGCCTCCCCAGCACTGGGATCATAGGCAAATGTAACATGAGCAGCATTTTCCAGGAGTACTAGAGATTGAAATGCAGGTCTTTATTCTTATGAGTTAAGCAATTTACCCACTGATTCATAACATAAGCTTCAGCAATTTTTAAAATGAGTTGTGTTAGGAGAAATATATTTTAGACATAAAGAATATAATTTATAATGTTTAAATAATATTTGACATTAATTTATTTTGTTGAAAAATAAAAAAAATTGAGTGTTGATAGCTTCCTATGATATTACTGTCTTCATTTTTTTGTTTCATACTTTCTGAGGAAGACTCTTCCATGTTTATATTTGTTCATGTACTGATGAATCTTAACATATTTTTTAGCAATTCAATTTTCAGGGTAGTGAAATAATGAATTTTAAAGTGATTGTATTCTGAAAAAAAATATATGAAGCAATAGATTAGAAACAGAGACAGAGCATGGAACAACGTGTCATATTCCATTAGGAGATATATTCTACCCTTCAGCATCATATTAGAAATGCATATTTTAGAAATGGAGGCAAACAGCACTGTGCCTTCTTTCTATAATACACATCTCAGCCTTGAGCAGAATTTTCTTTGTGTTAAATGTGTGTGTGTGTGTCTGTGTATGTGTGTACATCTATGTGATTGGAAGGCTTATGAGTTTAATGTATTTGATACTGTTCTTTGTGCTATAAAAATCAGAACATAGACTTTTAAATCTCATTGAATCTGTTGTGGACCATTTCACTTGGTCAAGAGATGTCATTTCCTCATAATATTTTTCCCTACATTTCATTAGTTTAAAAATAAATTATATGCATAACTGGAAATATGTCAAATATATAAAGGTGAAATGTTAGCTATGAAGGTTATTGCAAATTTGAAAGTTTGTTTTAAATCAAAGCAAATGGTTTTTTTTTTTTGCATGTGGAAATATACAAACCAAGCATCATATTTATTCCTTATTCCAAAATATTCATTAATCTGTTATAGTTTAGAAGTATGATTTTTCTTTATTTATGCCAAAGGTCATCAGAGGAACATCCTCACTGATCAATCTCTCTAGAAATTTGGAAGAAAAATATATTAGATTTATGTTACTAACCTAAAAAGCACAGAAACTAGTTATACACTCAGTTATAATGTATTTATATTTTTCCAATAAATTATATCCTTTTAATAACTGCTTCTATTAACCTTTTATTTTGCATCTCTTGAAACTTCCTTAATGAGCTGAAGATGTATAAAAAATATATCACATCTTGCATGTGAAATCCATTTCTTATTGCTATAAGTCCTTTAGAGAGAAATAGGGAAGGAAAAAAATAAAAACCTGAGTTGTTAACACTGGAAACTAGCCTTAAGCTATATTTAATATGCAAAAATGTCAGTTATTGAGCTAGGATGAAAACAACTTAGTTTTTCAGAGCTTAGGAGCAAAAAATCTTGTACACAGAGAAATCAGTAACTTCCTCATAAGATACTATAAAACCATGAGCCTGGAGATCATTTCCAAGGAAATCATTCAGAAAGTACACAAGAAACCCAGTGCATTTGTCCACACAGTGGTAGTAATCATTGACACGGGGACAGGTAGGATTTGATGCATTTAAAAAATTTACTGTCCATTGAAGATAGTGATCCATATTTTTCCCCAATGCCATGGTTAATAGGACGAAAAAAATGCCCTCATTTAGCAAAAGTTTTGAATTATTTTGTGGTTATTCAGAGGGACACGAATTTTTTGTCTGTTTTAAGTTTCATAGTGCTTAGGAAAACTACTCTCTTGAAAGATACTAAACTTTTTCCTTAAATTATTTTTAGTGCATATACACACTTATGTAATATATTGCAGATGCATACTAGCTCATTTCAGTATGTTTTTGAAGAAATTATGGGAATCTGCAGATTTTATCTATAAAAAATTGTAATGACTTTTAATAAATATAGATTGACTCACTAGAAACCAGTATTTAAACCTAAGATTTTAATCACTAATAGATGGATGAACTTTTATTCATGTAATTTTACCTTTAGGAAATGAGTGAGAAATTACAAGTAAGCTTATAGCCAGATTTATTGAAAAAGTTTTGGCAATTTTTCCTGGAATGTTACACCAGAATTATATATACTATGTGTGAAAACTCCTTGCATTGAATACATTGCAGAAACCAAGAACATAAGAGGATTCCTCCAGTGCCATGCATGAAGCTCACATATACTGTCTTTAGACATATGGTATGCTACATCTTTATTCCTAGTTTATTTCTTTGTAACCTTTACTATATAACTGGTTGAAGCCTAAAATAACTGACTCTAAGCTATGACTAAACAATCAGCATTTAATATTGTTTTATCAAATACACAAAAATATCTTTATAAAACAACACAAAATTGTGAAATATATGCCAAACCTCTGTTGTGTAAGTTGACATAAATTGTCAACAATAAGGTGTACTGTAGCAGCATTTATGGTATGTGGTGGTACACACCTTTCATGCCCTTGGGAGGCAGAGGTAGGAGGATAACCATGAGTATGAGGCCACCCTAAGACTACATAATGGATCTCTGGCCAGTCTGGGCTAGAGCAAGACCCTACCTCAACAACAACAAAAACAGTAACAAAAGTATGAGGAATACTCAAACTCAATTGTATTTTGGCTGAAAGAAAATGCTGAAACCTTGAATGAGAACTTAGGGGATAAAAATTTTAAGAAAATTTTAGGTTCTGTCAGTAAAGTTCAGACCTTATAAATATAAGGACCTGATTGCAATTCCCAGCATACATGTTAATGCTGGGCATGGTGATGCATGCCTGTATTTCAGTACTGAAGTAGCAGACATAAGGAGACCTCTTAACCTTGCTGAGAGCCTGGCCATACTATTTGAAAAGGTCCAGTCCAATGAAAGGCTGTATATAAAAAAAAAAAAAAAAAAAAGGTGGATAGTGTTTCTGAGAAACAAAATTCAAGCATGTCCTCTGGTTTTCATACGAGCACACTTATAGGTGAATCTGTATATCTACACACATGTACCCAAATATATGCACATATGCAAACACAGTAAGAGGGTAACACACATGCAAAAAAAGAAAATAAAGCTGACTTTAGTGACTACCTGAGCAACAGTATATCTTGGTGAGTCGAAAGTATTAAAAATCGTAGATTTTTGGACAAAAGGAGCAATCCAAGGGTAAAACCTGAGCCACAGTATTTTCTGAACATTTTATTGGATTCATGTGGCATAGTATATAAATGTAAAGATAAAGGATGAGAGTATTGGTTGGAAAAAAAAAATTGGCCAATCCCCAAGGCCTTGAAGATAAGAGACAGGCTAGAGAGAGAAAGGTGTTGTTCAATGCTGTGCAAAAGGACTAGAGAGTCTGCTATGCACTGCACTGGGCGGTGGCTCCTGGATGTGGTACCAAGTAGGATTATATGAGTAGTTTTATTGGCTTGTAGGGTAAAAGTAATTTGTGTGCATTTCCAATCTCATTAGAGATTTGATATTAAAAACAGCCTTTAGAATAACATCATGCTCTTTGTTGAAGAAAATTTTCTTTTTCTAAAAGAATACTTAATTATGATTTTGGCAAAATGTTGAGTGATGTCAAGAAGGAAGGGCAGAAATGCTACATTTTCAAACTGATTTTACTAAGCTGTCCATTGATAAGATGGTTTAATTTTTCTTTTGGTGGAGATAATATCAAAACACATAGGTACATTCATGACCACAGTGATTATCAATACACCACAAGACCTATACTGTCTGAACCCATTAACATTTGACATAGCAGACAGAGGAAGACAAATGGAATGAGACCACAAAACAGTGGAGTAACTACCTAGAAAGAAACTGGTCCTCAGTGGATTGGGGACAGGAAAGAGGGAACAAAGGATGACAAACTGATTTAAATATCAAATTGCAATGTGTACATATCAAATAAAAACTAAAAAAATAAATTGGTAATTCTTATTGTTATTGTTAAATAATAAACTTTTATTTATTCTATAAAGAATCACTTTTTAATTTTGATTTTTATTAGCTATGAGCATATTTAGTAGGTGAACAACTCATGTTGGTACCATCCTCTACCTACATTCTGCCCCTTTCTGAAGAGGCCTTCCTCATTGGAGATACAGGTCAACCCAATTTGGATGGAAACCACATCTTGGCGCAGGAAGTTACAGGCCAGCACCATGGAAAAAGGAAAAAGAAAAAGAAGAAAGAAACAGGGGAAATTTAAGATTAGGTTTCATCTCACCCTGTTCAGGAACTTCAATCCAGGTGCTCTCCCTAAGTTCCCCTTGAGGGTTCCACCTTTTAGTCTAGCTTCCAGGATATAGGATTATATGGTACCAGTTCAATTTGGGCTCAGCTTTGTGTCCTCCCCACTGTCCCCTTCCCCTTCTCAGCCCTCCCCTCCCCACATTGTCCAAGGTTCAAGATGATATTCAGGTATGTCAGCAACTTGAGTTGATCCAGCTAGGAACCACAGACAAGTGAGACCATGTGATGGTTGTCTTTCTGTGATTGTATGAGTTCACTTATAATGATCTGTTCCAAGTTCTACCATTTTTCTATAGATTTAATTGTGCCATTTTTTCTTACTGCTGAGTAGAATTCCATTGTGTAGATACACCACATCTTAGTTATCCATTCATCCAATGATGGGCACCTGGGTTGGTTCCAGTTTTTAGCTATTATGAATTGAGCAGCTATAAACATGGTTGAGCAAATAGTTTTGAACTGAGATGTGGAGCTTTTAGGGTAAATGCCCAATAATGGCATAACAGGGCCTGTTGGTAACTCTATATTCACCCTTTGTAGGAGTCTCCATATTGATATTCATAGTGGTTGTACCAGTGAATGAGTGAAGAACAAATATTTTTAGAATTTAAAAATAGATGGGTAGAAATGGGGTAGTTTCAGAGTTTCTTGAAAATTTCCCTCTTTCCAGGTAATCCCCTCTTAGATTTATATCTAGTCCCTTCAATTCTAGTCCGACATATCTAATTAAACATTCAGGACCTTTTCTTCCCGTTTTATCGCAACCAGCACATTCCATACAGAAGCTTCTCAAGAAATTAAGATTCCAGAGTGAGTGAATCAATGAAGGTTTCTTTAGGTAACCTGCAGCAAAATGCAGAAGCATAAAACAACATAAACCAACAAAAACACCCTTGACAGAAACCACCACTGTTTGTAATAATATCTCTCAGAATCACTCATTCTGATGAATACAAATGTCGACAAGATGGAACAGCCAGGCACAGTGGTACGTGCCATTACTTAGAGTACTCAGGAGGCTGAAATAGGACTATCAATGTGAGTTCAAGGTCATTTTGGACTATAGAGGCAGTTCCACAGCAGCCTGGCCTAGACTAAGACACTGCCTCAAAAACCAGCAACAAAGGGATTGCTCAAAATGTACATATCTATTCTATATGCCTAGATATTTCACATTAACAACCAGTTCAGAATTAACAAACTACTCTTTTTCTCTGAATATATTATTTTTCACTTACTTTCAACCAGGTAGAAGGTTATATTCAGATGATATCAAGAGTATTCAGGGTGGTATGACCATAGACAAGAGGGTTATGTTCAAAGTGCAGAATGAAGAGTATCTGGTAAAATGAGAAGCAATATCAAATGGTTCTACTTTTTATAGGATAATTCTCATGGGAGGACAGAGACAGTAAAAATGTCCTGGTAGAGGAAGATATTCAGTCATACAAATATGACTTTCTATGACAGAACTCTTTTGGTCTGGAACAATGAGACAAAGTGTTCTTTACCATGTGAGTAGTGAACACTTCCGTGCTATGAGCTGAGAGCAGCTGGGTCAGATAGACTGGGTTGTCTAACACCTCTAGGTAGGTGAGATGAAGCACACATCAACACATACTGCAAATGCTAAAACACCTTAAGAACGTCAGGATCTAGTACACACATTGTGAGGAACGGGAGCTTTTAATCTGGTTATGAGAGGTGGCTTTGCAGGAGCCTGTGTAAGCCACGAGTCAGCCTCACTTGCTTCAATTCCCCAGCATTCTACAACATGTGGAAATGAAGTTCTGACTCTTAGAGAATGTGTTTGTGTGTGTGATGCTGCTGCTGCTGGTGGTAGTGGTGGTAGTAATTTCAAACAAAGGTCTTGCATACATTAATTTGGCCATTCCACCATAATTATTCATGAAATCCTCATGCAATATGCTTGATTGCTACTTTGCATTTGGCTTACAGTCTCCAGGGGAAGCTTCAAGATGTCAGGGAAAATTGTGGCACACACATAGGCTGCACATCATTTCTGCCACAGTAGGTAGAAAATAACAGCAGGAAAGTCAGTTGAGCTAACACTGCCAAGGTAGGAGCTAATAAACGTCAAGGTCCACCCCCTGCAGCACACTCCTTTAAAAAAACTCGATCTCTCAAGTTTCCATCAGTGGGGGATTAATCATTCAAAACACCTGAATCTACAGGGAACATTTGATTCAAAACACCACAGATTCTTAACTTCTTCCATCCCCCCTCTTCCACAATATTCTCTGAACCTTGGAATATGTGTCAGAAATAACCTTTAATATTGAGCTCTCAACAGCCTTTTCTACTTTGCTAAGTTGTGAGGCTGAAATGTCTACCACCATATCCATAGCAATGGTTCTCTGGCTTCCAGTGAAAGCAGCACTCACACTCTTCCTGATTATGAACCATGGTGTATATGATAGAGATGGCACATCCCGTGAAAGCTCTGGCTTTCTTATCTGCTTGTCATTTTGATGAGCCTTAGTTTTCTCTGATAATTGCCACCATCTGCAAAATAGAGGTTCTTTAACGCAATTAAGAAAAGCATTAATCAAAGAGCTTCAACATGCATATTTACCCATAAATATACTTAAAAATGTATTCCATTGCTGATGTGTAGCTAATAATATCCACATATCCTGCCTTTTAGGATATTATCACATGGATTCTACACTAGTATGTTATTATTATTTGATTTCCTAGTTAATAGAGTAAGAACTGATTGCCAAAAACATCTTGTCAAAAGCAGATTATGCTAGACAAGTAATTGTACTCATTAAAACTTTTACATTGAAAATAAAAGGTGGGAGGAAGGTACTTAATAGTTTAGTATTGTACATATGTAAGTACAATGATTGAGATGGGGAGGTAATATGATGGAGAATGGAATTTCAAAGGGGAAAGTGTGTGTGTGTGGGGGGGAGGGTGTTACCATGGGGTATTTTTTAGAATCATGGAAAATGTTAATAAAAATTGTGAAAAGAAAAAAATATAAATAAATAAATAAAATATATTTTAAAAAATAAAAAAAAGAAAAGAAAAGGTGTTAAAATACTTAGAATCTTATGAAAAAGTTCTCAGAAAGTGGATTTTATATAAAATAAAATAAATATATATATAATAAAATAAAAATGGAGCACTAGTACCTGTATTCATACTTAATTGTTTGTTCATTGTTATAAAAACGCACAGATTGTTTTCTTAAAATGAGATATATTATAAAATTGTAATATAAATTATATAAAATTGTATAAATATATTGATCTATTTATAGTACTGAAGATGATTTAATCAATATAGAACAATTAAAATGTTATGAAGAAATAATCAGGACAAATGATACCTTAAAGACCATAGGAATGCTATGGTGTATTTTAAGCATCTTTCATGTTAGTAATTTTATTAAGGTAAATAATCACTTTTGGCCAAATTTGGAAGCATTAATTATGAGACTTATGAATATGGTGATAGCACCTTTAAAATAAATGTCTAATAATGCCATTAGCAGAGAATCCACACAGACCACATAAAAATAAATTAAATTTAGAAAATTATGACAAGTTTTAAAATGCCTGTGGGGAGCTATCATGTGTTCCATATACAACTTTTTTAGTGTATGCACAAGATCATGAGAAATAATAAATAATTCAAAAATATATTTTTTCTGCTGGCTTATTGAATGTGTGACCTTTACCCTGGCTTGAACAATTTATCCCTCAGACTGATGGGAAGTAAGAATCATCTGCAAATATATAAGCATGAAATAGAATATTCAGATGATGACATTTTGCTATAGAAATTTTTGCTACAAAATTGCAAGGCTATTTTCTTGAGAAATACTCTTTTAATAGAAGTGGTGTATGTTTCACTTGGTGGGGAGTAGAACACACTTAGACCTAAAAAAATGTTCAGAATAGAAGAAGGAGAAGGGAATCCTCCTCAGTTTTCCTAAGTGAATAGCAGACAGGAGAATAGTACAGGAGAGCATCGGATGTTTTCCTGCATGTTCACCTTTGATCCTTGGGTGCTCTTTGAGGTAAACACGTCCTCAGGATAAAATAATCACAGAGCAGCATGCTTTCTCTTTCTTTCTTCTCCCTTGCCTTGTAGCCCCCCTATAACCTCACTTCTTTGGATACTAAGTATATAGCAATAGACCCTGTGGCAAACTTGTCTCTCAGCTCCAATGTAGCCATCCTACTGCTAAAAACAGTGTTGGGAGTGCTGACTAGATGAATCACCTCTGTGGAAGCAAGATGCAGCCAATAATGAGGCATACAGGCATAGAATATACCTTGGTAATCCAAGCTTGGCTTAAACAATAAGCACGTCCCTTTCCTAACTATGCTCCTCACTGTTAGTATCCTGGGAACCGTACCTGCCTCTAGCTGCACATATACCAGCTTTAAATAATATAAACAGTGCCTCCTCTTATAAACTCTTTGGAGATGCACTATTTCTAATCAAACATTCTTCAGAATCTATCCTGGGTAAGGAGACAAGGGGCCAGCCTGGCCCAGGCTAGATTAGAGCACACGCACACTAAGGCAAACTGTATTTTCTGGATGAACTTCAGGGAGAATCTCTTACATACAATCCTTATGCATGATTAAGCATACATGTGAATAAAATCAGATTCACCATGGGAAGAGGTAAGGAAACAATATCTTCAGTGTAGTGTTCCATTTTCCTCTAAGAGCAATGAGGGTTGCTATCATAGGAAAGGACAGAGTGATAATTGTTAAAAATACTATTATTACCAAGAAGACAACATTGGATCTTTACAGAGACACACATAAACATAGTCTGGCTTAGTATAAATTTAGAAATTTTCCTAAAGTAATACATATATATATATATATATATATATATATATATATATATATATATACAGGCTTTCACTTCTGCAGAGGAACAGGATATTGATATTGGTTATTTGGAAGTATTATATTGTGCAGGCTTTGGCAGCACATATACTAAAATTAGAAGTATTATAGAAAAGATAAAATTTGGAAAGGAAGCTTTACTGCTAAGAATAATCCTGCTCCATTCCCTTGAAAACTCATGTAAGAATGCAATGAAAGTGTTACCACTATGACACAGACAATGACATGTCAATCAACCAATTGCTGATATGTTACTCAAGTGTGACTTAAACATTTAATTCTTCATATTGATTCCACACACAGGGCAACTAAATTGCTCTACTTCTGCCACTCACATGCAGCTCCAACCCCACATTTTGTTTTTTTATTTTATAAAGCATAAATTCATGCTGAATGAATAAACCTATGTGTTTAAATATTTGATAGCAATTATTTCTTAGTTTATTTCATTACTTTTAGAAAATTTGTATATTACATGTCTTTATAAGTTCAGGAAATAAGTGTTTTTAAAATATATTAAATTTATTTGTGAAAACTTTACAGAGAGAGAGAAAGAGAGCTTGAATGAATGAGAATATAGGTGACCAGAGCCTCTTACCACTGCTAATGAACTCCAGAGGCCATTTTATGATGCTGGTTATATGTGGGTATCAGAGAATTGAACCCAGGTCAGCAGGCTTTTCATGAGAGTGACTGTAATCACTGAACCATCTCTCTGGCCCAAGAAATATTTTCTTAATCCCCTTTGTCCTTTTTGAAAGCAAATATAAATTGTAAGAAATTAACTGTTTAGAGAGGCACTATTTTATAAAAATAGATTACTTGGGGCATACTTTACTGGGTGTCATGCATTTCATGTTGCTACATTAAGCAACTCTATATAGGAGTCAGGCTTTTTGACAAGATATTCCATTTACATATCTAAAAATACATTCCTGTTTATAAATTTAAAGTTACTCTGGTATTTTTAGAACATCAATGTTTTCAATTTACCAGAAAATATTAGTAACCAGTATCATAAATCACAGAATCATATACACAGAAAATAAAAGTAAAGATCAAGAAAAAATAAGATAAACAATAAGCAATACTGCTATTAATTTTAGAACTCAAGCCAAGGTAAGGAAGTGAAAATATCAAATATCTGAGAGATGCTTATAGACAGCTAAGGATCACAATGGGAAAACAGCACTGGAATGAGATTTCAGAGCTCAGGTCCTCAGGCAAATGGCAGAGTGAGAGCTGCTTAACAAGGAAACCTGTAGCAGGAGACGTGAGGACAAATGCTGAAATCTCTGTGTGACCTCTGGCTGACAGCCAGCAGATCTCCCAAGTGAAAGCACATAGCTGTGGCATCGGGTTTAGGGGCATGCATTCCAATAGTGAGATGATTTACACTGATCTTCTAAAATAATTATGCAGGCTAAAGTTTCCATTTTATTGCTTTTTCACACTGATTTCATTCCTGAGGCTTTTTTTTTTTTTTTTACATTTTAAGTGGTAGTCACATACCTCTTTACTACAGTATCCTGTCTTTGAAAATACTTAAGATGATAAGAAGTGATGTTGTTGATGGCTGGGGTGGGGGTGGGGAAGAAATAGTTTTACATCAGAATTGTCTATGGAACCTTCGCACATAAATGGAATGAGTCACACCAGGGTCTGCTGTTGGTGTTGGTGACTTCCTGTCGCATGCAATACTGAATAAGCCACAAGAGCAATTCTGGTCACATACTTACAAGCTACCTTGCAAAATGTCAGTGTTCAGGTAAATATTAAACAAATTTCCAAATATTGTTTTTCCATTATTCAAAAGGAGTCAGACTGTGAGACTGAGTATGAAATACAAATGAATTGATTGTTTTGGTGAGAGTTTTTGCCCGGTATACAACTTCCCCTTCCTTACTCTGCATATGCCAGATGTTTTGTAAGAGAAATTTCAGGTTCCCTCTTCTGCCAGATACCTGCATATGACAAGAAGTTATAAACAGTTATGTTGTTTCTGCTAAAATTTGCATCTTACCCAAATATAGCACATTTTGGGACACAAAATTTTATGCAAGTTAACTCTATTTCTATTTTTCAAAGCAAAATGCCTACTTCTTTTTCTTTGCATATTTTAAAATAGGTCATGCCAACAACAGAAAGATTAACTTAAAAATTAATTCAATTCATATGTCCCACTTATTTTCATTTATTTATTTCATTCATTTATTTATTTAGTTTTTCAAAGTAGGGTTTCTTTCTAGCCTTGACTTACCTGGAATTCACTATGTAGACTCAGGGTAGGTTCAAACTCACTGCAAATCCCCTGAGTTCAGCCTGCTAAATGCTGGTATTAAGGGTGTGTGCCACCACACCCAGCTCAGCCTACTTACAAAGGAGATTTATTTTAAAAGCTTATGCTTCATGCTTTGCATAACATTTTTTTTTTTTTAATTAGAGAGAGAGATAGAGAAAATTGGCCAGGGTCTCAGCCACTGCAATCAAATTCCACTTGCCTGTGTCACCTAGTGGGCATGTGTGACCTTGTGCTTGCTTCACCTTTGTGCATCTGGCTTATGTGGGATATGCAAAGAGATGGAACATTGGTCATTGGGTTTGGCAAGAAAGCACCTTAACTACTAATCCATCTCTCCAGCCTGGCATAACATACTTAAGTATTTAAATAATGAGGTACCCTCGTCCTAGGATAAATCATTTAATTTTGTAGTTGCAGTACACACGTACTTATAATAAACTAAAATATGAGCTATGGCTATTCTCTGACTTATAAAAACTGATTTTATGGTTTGAATGACTTCATCAACTCATTAACTGTGACATTTCCACTAATAACTCAGGGAAGATTTTAATTTCAAAAAGATCACTTTCATTTCCATCATCTCTAGCAGCATGAAAGCAAAATAAACCTCATGTCTATTTTGTAATACTATTTCTTCCTCAGTGAAGTTTAAAAAAAAAGAACAGGGCTGGAGAAATGGCTCAGTGGTTAAGCACTTGCCTGTGAAGCCTAAGGACCCCGGTTCGAGGCTCGATTCCCCAGGACCCACGTTAGCCAGATGCACAAGGGGGCGCACGCATCTGGAGTTCCTTTGCAGTGGCTGGATGCCCTGGCGCGCCCATTCTCAATCTCTCTCTATCTGTCTCTTTCTCTCTCTGTAACTCTCATATAAATAAATAAAAATGAACAAAAAAATTTAAAAAAAAAAAAGAACATTAAATTGAAGACTTGGAAATGTTGATCAAGGAAACAATTTAAGTTTTTTTAAGGTTAGTGGGCTGGAGAGATGGCTTAGCGGTTAAGGCACTTGCCTGCAAAGCCAGAGGACCATGGTTTGATTCCCTAGGACCCACGTAAGCCAGATGCACAAGGTGGTAGATGCATCTGGAGTTCATTTGCAGTGTCTGGAAGCCCTGGTGTGCCCATTCTTTCTCTCTCTGCATCTTTCCCTCTCTCAAATAAGTATTTAAAAATAAAATATTTTAAATTATTAAGAATAGTTGTCTACCTTTGTAAGTAAGGCATGATTTAATGTTTAGACTTCTTTTGTCTACATTTTAATTTAAATGAGTAAACTTTCATCTTTAAAATAAACACTATGGGGGCTGGAGAGATGGCTTAGCTGTTAAGGTGCCTTAACCACCAAGACATTGCTTCAGCCCTATATTTTATACAGATCATAAATCTTGATAATTTTCTCCCTGTCCCCTTTCTCCCCCTCTAAAATCCACCATTCATTGAATACCTTCCCCATTTCAACCACTTCAGTATTATAAAATGGTAATATGTATATTGGAGTTTTCATATGAAATGCATGTATTGTGGTTTCTTATTGCTCACAGATATTCTGACGGCAAGTTATCTAATTGCACCACAGCTCATGTATGTATCTTTTTACCTGAACCAGAGGTCATCTCTGATTTGTGTTATGGAATTTGTGCTCATGTATGAATTTGTATACCTGAAGCACAGATCATGTGTGAATTTGTATACACGAAGCAACACTCATCATGTATTTGCATGCCTATAACAGTACACGTGTGCATTATGCTCATGTACCTCAAATATGTGTTTGAGAAGCATGTTTTCCTATTTGAAAGGGTTCAAGGTCTCACTGATGACAAAATCAAAGAGAATTCTATGAGTTACCACTTCCCTTTTTGTTTGAAAACTGGCTCATTTCAATTTTAGTACTATTCAATTCATTTGTTTTAGAATTAGTCACTACTGTTTAATCCAAAAAAAGGCTCTTTCCCCATTGAAGCATTATTTTAATTCATCTACTCTTGAAAGAGGGAATTCTATAATGAGAGCTAAGGCTTTATTGCTCCTAATATAATGGATTGATAGAGTTACTTTACAGACTCTACCATTTGTTTGCATTTAATTAGATAAAATGATGTTCTGAATTTAAATGAGAAGAATGTTAAGGAAAGAATGTCAACAATCAATGTTACCATATGGACTGAAGAGACTTGTGAGGATGAACAAAAGAAATATGAAGAGGCCAGCTGTCTACAGAGTAGGAGAATGGCATCAATGGCCTGCTGGAAACATGTGGCTACATTTTCCTTGGTGTTCCTGTCCATGCATCTATCACATCCTTGCCCGCTTATATGTTGCCTAATATCTTTTGTACCTGCACACATAATATTACTCATTAGATGGAAATTGGCAGTGTTTCGGGTTTACACTGTGTCTTATTTTCTCTGCCTCCTGAAAACTTTTCAAAGTTCTAAATACATATCTGAAAACTTAAGGCAACATTTGAAATATAATAAATGTTTCTGCATGTATATGTCTGCATGGTATAGATGCATGTGTATGTGTGTGGACACACGTGTGTGCAACCGCATGGTGTGTTAGTGCATTTGGAGGATAGAGGTTGACATTATATCTTACTCAGTTGTTCTCCATTATATTTACTGAGAGAGGGCCTGTCACTTGAGCCCAGATCCTGCTAATTGAGCTAGTACAATGATCCAGCTTGCCCTGGAGATCTCCAATCTCTGTCTCCCAGATGCTGTGATTACAGGCAGGCCATTATGCCCACTCAGCATTTACATGGTTGCTGGGAATAGGAATTAAGTTTGTCGTACATGGACAAGTGCTTCATCAGCTGGACCATCTCCCCTGTCTCAAAATAAACATTTTGGAAGATTATGGATTATAAAGATATGGCTGGATTTGGAGTGAGTTGCAATTATATGTCCTGCATATTTATTGTGCAAGTCAGACTAACCCAGCTCTTAGAAACTAGAGAGAAAAATAATTTAGGTTCCTCCTGACTTTATGGTATTTAACTACAGTAATGACTTGAAGAAAAGATAGTTACACATGTGCCCATCACTCACACTCAGTCTTCTACTGTTACTGAAGACATTCACTAAGTTCTGGAGCTGTTTCAACCAAGAGTACAGAAGGGTGGTAAGAGCTGCATTCCATTCCCGACACTGCCACAAACAATGCCAGCTCAAAAAAGTGCTCACCCGCAAGTTCATGCAATAGTTCAATTTAAAACTCACAGTGTCAAGATACAGAATTAAATAACACAATCAAATACTTGGGATCCAAAGTAAAAAGATAGTGCTGATATCACAGATGAACACACAACATCCAATAAATATCTGCCAAAATATCTGATTTGATGATTCTGCAGCTGTTCCATAAAAGAAAAATGTCCTCTAGAAAAAAAAACAAAAAACAAAAAACATGTAGATGATAGATAGATAGGAGAAAGAGGTGTAGGAGAAGCATAGCCGGGAGGGGGGCGGGTGGGCCCTGGATGAGGCCCTGAGATTACAGTAATGCGGGACTGCTACTTCCCCAGTGAGCTGACCTAAAGCCTGCCTAAACACCCGGACACTGCTAACACAGGAAAAAGGGACAACACAATGTCAAATAATGAAAAGACCAATGGGAAGCTGGGAAGGAGTATATAGAGATGTTTGTTTTCCTCAATAAAAGAATCCACTTTCAGCTTCTAACCTGACTCGCGGAGTCTGTGTCCTTGACTCTGCCTTCTTACCCCCACCCCCAAGGGCTGTTCAGTGGGGGGGGTTGGGATCAAGCAACAGGGAGGGAGAGAAAGAGAGAGAGAAAACTTGTTACTTTAACAAACAATGTAATTCAAGGCCAAGAATATAAGAAGCAAAGCTCCTGAGGCAATCTGAGAAAACTCTCCAAAGACTGAAAGGAGAAGTGGACATTTCAAATAGATCTTAGAACAAAACACTTAAAATACATGTCCAAGTTAGTTATTCAGTATTTTGCTAAACTTCATTGGATGGCCAAACGTGATTGACACTGTAGGAAGCAGTAGGTAGCTGTGGTAAGTGTTTTGCTTCAGGGAATGATCTATGATTTCAAAAAGTGTACGAATGTGAACATATATCAACAAGGAACACTCATCAGTTCATTCATAGTAAGGTCATGCTAATGTGGTAAAAAGTTCAAGAGAGGGCTGAGACATAGCTCAGTTGGCACGTTGCCTAGCATGCATGAAGCCTGAGTTTGACTCCCAACACCTCATAAAGCTAGGTAATTGAGTGTGGTGACCTGCACATGTATCCTCTGCACTCACTCAGGTAGATTGCAGGTAGATTGGAAATTCCAGGTCATTGCACCAGCTGCACCATGAGCTCAAGACCAGTATAGGATACATGAGATACTGACTTACAAAAAATGAAGATAAAATAAGAAGCATACTGATGGAATGGGAAGAACAGCCCTAAAAGTGTCTTAGTTAGAATTCATGGGAAACTAATTTATTGAAATAAACAGAATCCCATGGCTATGTGAGTAATCTATATTGTTATCAATATTAATAATGTAAATAAAATATCATTTAATTACCCTGATGCATTATAAGAGGCTAGATTGATAATATAGGGTTTATCTGTTCTAGGTCATTTTATCACATAAATATGAGGTAAGATCATTTTCAAGAAAAAGAAGTAGTACAAATGGAAGAAAACCAATAATCAGAAATGTAGTCTGGGCTGGAGAGATGGCTTAGCGGTTAAGTGCTTGCCTGTGAAGCCTAAGGACCCCGGTTCGAGGCTCCATTCCCCAGGTCCCACATTAGCCAGATGCACAAGGGGGTGCATGCATCTGGAATTCGTCTGCCATGGCTGGAGGCCCTGGCGCACCCATTCTCTCTCTCTCTTTCTGCCTCTTTCTCTGTCTGTCGCTCTCAAATAAGTAAATAAAAATAACCCCCCCCCCCAAAAAAAGAAATGTAATCTAAACAAACACTTCTACACACACACACACACACACACACACACACACACACAAACACACACACACACATACACTCTCTCTCTATATATATATATATGTATATATATATATATACACACACACATATGTATATAAACATAATGTTTCATTATTCTCTATGAAAAACATAACTGAAAATAGGCAAATGCCTGTATTACCTATTTACTTAAAAACCTTCCTATATTGGGCTGGAGAGATGGCTTAGTGGTTAAGTGCTTGCCTGAGAAGCCTAAGGACCCTGGTTCGAGGCTCGGTTCCCCAGGTCCCATGTTAGCCAGATGCACAAGGGGGCGCACGCGTCTGGAGTTCGTTTGCAGAGGCTGGAAGCCCTGGCGCGCCCATTCTCTCTCTCTCCCTCTATCTGTCTTTCTCTCTGTGTCTGTTGCTCTCAAATAAATAAATAAAAATTTAAAGTTTTAAAAAATTAAAAAAAAACCTTCCTATATGTCATATACAATATTTTTATTCATTTTTGTCAGACCCAATTAATTATTGGTCTCAAACCTTAGGTCTTTCCCTTTATGTCTCCTTTTTCTCAATTTTAAGAAGTCTAAAGCTGGAGATATGGCTTAGCTGTTACGAAGCTTGCTGTGAAGCCAAAGGACTCAAGTTCAATTCCCCAGCACTAACTTAAAGCCAGATGTACAAGGTGGCACATGTGTCTGGAGTTCCTTTGCACTGGTTAGAGACACTGGTGCACCCATTCTCTCTTTCTCTCAAATAAATAAATAAATAAAAATAAAATATTTAAAAAATAAAGTCATGGCTGAGAGCATTACTTTAAAAATAAAGAAGTCTACTATGTGATCTTTTACAACTTTTACATTCTACTTTGACAGTTTTGTGGAAATTGGTGAGTTCATTTTACTAACAGAAATTTGGGGGTAACTTATGTAATATCAGATTTAAGAAAGTTCATTGTTAGCACCATAGATATATTCCCACTTTGTGGTTAAATGTAAATGAGGATGTTGAAACGATTTAGAGGAATGGCTAGAAATCTCACCTTTCACCTAATAGACCGGCAGAGGAAATATTTGAAAAAATAAAGGAGAAAAAGTACTCGGCATGAAAAAGAAGACCAAAAGAAGCCAAACATGAAGTAAGGTAAGATTCTTCCATGAAGATAGGAAACTCATAATTAGTTTTGGTTCCTTTCTACTAACTTCTTGTCTTTTCTTGTATTTTCTTTTCTTTTTGTTTTCAGCTGTTGTTCTGGGCATTAAACACAGGGTCTTACATATGTTAAGTGTCTTCCACTGAGCCACATTTTCAGCTACTCTTACTTTTCTAGAGCCTTTTACCATGACATATTGGATTATTTGATGCTTTTATCATGAAGTGAGGTTGAATTTTGACATCTCTATGAGATGAAAAGAGACTGTAGTTATGAGTGATCATGTAGAATGCTTTTGCTTCTTAGAATCCAGATACTTGCACGCTTTGGTGAAAATTTCCTAAGGAAAGTAAATTCTTTTAGGCTGGAGATATCATTAGCAGTTAAGGTGTGTGCCTGCAAAGCCCAAGGACCCATGTTCAACTCTACAGGTCCCACATAAGCCAGACCTACAAGGTGATGAATGCACGCAAGGTTTCACATGTGGACAAGGTAGCACATGCATCTGGAATTTGATTACAGTGGCCGGAGGTCCTGGTGTGCCAATTCTCTCTCTCCATTTGTCTCTTCTTCTTCTCTCTCTCTCATAGAAAAGAAAGGAAATTCTTTAAAACATATGAAATGTAAAATTATAAATCAAAAAATGTTATGATTTGGATAATTTCTTTTCCATTTTAAGTTTATATTCAAAAGCCTTTAACATTGTAAAATTTCCTTAAAGTAATAAAATTTATATTTTAGAACTCAATCACCAATGCAGTGGTAGTGTGAAGTCAACACATTTGGCAGGTGTTGAGTAATAAGGCCACAACATGAGCTCCTGAATGGGGTTAGTGGCCTTATCCAGTAGCAGTTGAGGAGCCTAGCCCTTTCATTTACCTTTTCCTTTCTGTGAGGACAAAGCAAGAGACAATGATCTGGAAAACATTGTGTGGCCCCCAAAGCAGATAGAAAATTAAAGGAGCCTTGATAGTGGGTTTCTCAGTGTCCATTACTATGAGGAAAAAAGAAAAAACAGTAGACAAGAAGGAATGCCTATTTCTCTTAAGCTATGAGATACCCTGTTCACATATTTGACAAGAGCAACTGAGATGTAGTAATACAGGAACAAATAAGGACTTCTAAGTAACATTTCTAGTCAGCAGTTAATAACTCACATTACACCATAGTCTAATAAAATAGTTAATGTTACAGGGATTGAAATTCCCACATCTAACACTTGCTATTAGTATCCGAATTAAATTTAAAGTTATTAAACTGGTTGCTATACAAAATATTGAATGTAATTATTAGTTAGCTGTTTTATTTTGAAATCTATGTCCTCTAAAGTTATTGTAGCTGTGCTGAAAGACAGTAACACTTATTTTCCTCAATGATTAAAAATGATCATTTTTGAGATATAATTAATATAGTAACACACAATAAACTTTTCTTTTTTAAACAACTTTCCTTTTTTCTACTTATTTGAGAGAGAGGAAAAGAGGGAGAGAGAGAGAGAATAGGCATGCCAGGATCTCTAGCCACAACTCCAGGTCCATGCGCCCCCTTGTGCATCTGGCTTAAGTGGGTCCTGGGGAATCGAACCGAGGTTCTTTGGCTTGGCAGGCAAAAGCCTTAACCGCTAAGCCATCTCTCCAGCCCAAACTTATCTTTTAAAAAATATTTTTCTTTATTTATTTACAAGCAAAGAGAGATAAAAAGAAGAGAGACAGAGAGTGAGAATGGGCATACTAGGCCTTCCAGCCACTGCAAACGAACTCCAGATGCATGTGTCACTATGTGCATCTGGCTTTAAAAAGGTATTGGGGAATCAAACCCAGGTTGTTAGGCTTTGCAGGCAGATGTCTTAACCACTAAGCCATCTCCCCAGCCCTAAATTTGTCTTTTTAATTTATACAATTCAATTTTCAGTATAGTTGAAGAATAATACTGCTTTCACAACTATCTAATTTTTAATGTATTTTCACAATGCTGTTCTTCATTCTTCCTTCCCCACAGCATTTTTTTTTTAATTTTTAAATTTATTTATTTGAGAGAGAGAAGGACACAGTAGGAGACAGAGAGAGAGAAAGTCAGAGAATGGGTGTGCCTGTGCCTCAGATACATGCTCCACCTTTGCATCTGGCTTACACAGGACCTGGGGAATGTAACCTGGTCCATTGGCTTTACAGGCCAGTGCCTTAACTGCTAAGCCGTCTCTCCAGCCCCCCACAGCATTTGTTAATCATGACTCCCTACCTCTATGAATTGGCATTTTCTGGATAACAGATATGTCTTATATGGTGATACAACTTATGGCATTTTCTGTTTGGCTTCTTTTAGATAAGAATTCCAAATTTTGGGCTGGAGAGATGGCTTAGTGGTTAAGTGCTTGCCTGTTAAGCCTAAGGACCCCAGTTTGACGCTTGATTCCCCAGGACCCATGTTAGCCAGATGTAAAAGGGGGCACAATGGTCTGGAGTTTATTTGCAGTGGCTGGAGGCCCTGGTGTGCCCATTCTCTCTGTATCTCTCTTTCTCTCTCTGTTGCTTTCAAATAAATAAATAAATAAACACTTCCAAATTTTATCTCTGTGTGTCATGCATCACATCAGTATGCTTTTCCATTTCTGGGTGTATGAATAAGTCCATTTCTAGATAAACTCACATTGTACCTTTTCATTTGTTAGTCCTGAGGCACTTGGAGTCCTAGTGCTGGTTCTTAGGAGAATGACTATGTCGATCGGCTCTGTACTGATTTCACATAGACTTAAATTTTCTGTTCCATTTGCATGTCCTTTAAGTTGAATTGCTAGACCATTTGCTAAATCTGCTTTACATATTTGAGAAACTGTGAAAGGGTTATCTTGAATGGAGACATCAGTGGCAACCTGTTATGTTTGAGTCAGAAATGTTCTTGATAAGCATGCTTGTGAACATTTGATGGTCAGCTGATGTACGTTGGGGAAGTGGTGGATCAAGAGAGCTCAAATTTTTTCATAGAATAATGAAATGATGCCGTTAGTTGAGTTGATGGCATCATTGGGTGGTTGTTGAAAAGGGGGGTGTGGCCTACATGGAGGAAGTAGATCACTGACAGTCCACACCCTTATTAGAACAGCTCTGCTCCTTCCTATCTTCCTCCCATGATGCTCATCCTCACCTCAGTAAGGTTATAGAATGAAATCTCTAAAATCCTGACTGAAAATACAGTTTTACTTTTATTTAGATTCTTGGTACTTTATCAAAACAATGAACTGACTAACATACACTTACCACCAGCAAGTTCTCCAATCTTCATACCCATAACCATAACCATAAGTTTATATGTTTAAGGATAAAACTATACTCTGCTCTTTCCTTACAGTAAAGCTGTGTTGTCATTCTTCATTATCAACATTACTTTTTTTTTCTTTTTTTGCTTTTTACTGACATATTTCAGTTACTTTTGTATGAGAGGCAGGGGTTTAGTTTCATTCATCTGCATGTGGGTCAGCAGTTTCCCCAGCAGCACTAACTGAACAGTCACTTTGTTTACCAGTGTGTTCTTGTAAAGTGTTCATTTACTTGTACATTCACAGATTTACTTCAGAGATATGCATTCCATTCCTGTGTGATACATGGTTCTATCTGTGGATCTATGCTCCTACCATCTAGTTATCTGTTTTATGTCAACAGTTGATACTCTGTACTACAAGCTTGTCATTTTGGGCAAAAACAAGTAGGAAAACTGATAGGTCTTAATATGTTGAAGCAAAGATGCCTATCCTATTTTAGGAGTAAATCGCACATCATAGTGTTGGGAACATTTTAGATATTTCTTGGTTGAGTTTTCTTGTTAGGAATATTTTCATCTACGTTGATAAGGTATAAAGATGGTTAATTTTCTTTTCTCGGTATGTCTTTATCTAGTTTAGGTATGTAAATATTACTTGCCTCAGGATTCGTTGAGAAGTCTGTGAAAGATTGACATTTTATCCCTTAAAAATACATCTGGAGTTTGTGGCCTGTGGCTGGAGGACCTGAATGCCCATTCACTCTTACTGTCTCTCTTCTATCTCTCACTGCTTACAAATAAATAAATAATAAAAATATTTTTGATATTTTATTTTTATTTATTTATTTGACAGAGAAAGAGGAAGAGTGAGTGAAAGAATGGGTATACCAGGGCCTCCAGCCACTGCTAATGGACTTGAACTCCAGATGCATGCATCCCCTTGGGCATCTAGCTAATGTGGGTCCTGGGGAGTTGAACCTGGTCCTTTGTCTTTTCAGGCAAATGCCTTAACCACTAAGCCATCCCTCCAGCCCTAAAGGTATTTTTATATTTATTATTCCTTATTTATTTATAGAAGATATATATTTAAACCATTTGGAATTAAGAGGTCAAGAATAACTTTGAATCTGTAAAAGCATGTTAAGAATGTTGATAGGTGCACCTACAATTTTTTCTCAGAATTTTGACACATCCCAAACCATGACCAGGGAGGCATCAGGCTAGGAAAAGGATGTACGCATACGTCTTCACTCTCATTTGTAGTCCTACTGTCTGAGGGCATATATTCATCTTGAGCTCTTATTCTTTTTAATAAGCACACTGGAGCCACATACTAGATTCTTAGTGTTAAAAATAATTCTTGGGCAAATGCCTTGTGGTACATACTGTTGAGACCCTGCGAATTACAGGGCAGCCAAGCTTCCGTATACTCACTTGAACCATCAGACACAAACTGTCCTCTGAGTGGACTGTGCCAAGATCTAAATTAGATGAACAGAGGTATTAGGAAGACATATCAGCTAGGATGGGTCTGATGGCATGATGCAGAGCACTTCTGAAATTGTTTTGGAAGCTAGACATGAGCCAGTGGCATTTAGAACTCATTAGTACATACGGTCACAGGCCAAGTCAAGGAAAAGGCAAGGAAATTGATGAAACATCTGAGACATTTGTGTGATCTTACCTCCTCTCCGTATTTAGTCCTACAGCTTTGGGATTCTAAGAACCATTAATCATCTGCATTAAGCCTTGTTGCAAACTAGCCTCCACTGACATTGTTGAATAATTAACTCTCCTTGAGCTTGCTACTAATTGCTATATACCAGATAGTGCCTGATGGCAAGTTTGGCTTCTTATTAAGCACCGGCCGGAGACACTGACAAGGACTTGGCCCTCACGTGTGTCACAGTAACTGTTTGCCTCATTTTTATCCCTTTCCCATTGAGGAGAGAAATGCTGACACAGACATAATTATAAATCAGATAATAAAAAGCCTTTGGTTCAAGAGGAAGGTAAATAGCTGTCAAACAAAATAATGTTTTACATTTGTAAAACTGATTTCATCTCTGTCATTGTGTGTCTTTGTATAGGTGTGGAAAATAACTTGAGGAAAATAAGATGATTTAAACAGTATAATCCTAAAGCTTTTTCTTCATTAAGTTAGATTAATAATTATTCCCTCCTACGAAAAAATTAAGGTTGATAAATCCTGTACAATTGGTGTAATTCTAAATTAATTTAAGCTCTCCTACTAATGGATGTGACCAAACACACTGGTGAAACCTGGATGGATTACTGATGCTTTTGTCTCTGAACATGCTCAGACCCGCCCTCAGCTCACATGGATGGAAGTAAGGAAGCTACACTTCAAGCATAGCTGCTGTATGTCTCTCTCTGTCTTTCCTTTCAAAGCGAAAACTTCACTCTTGATTTCACTCACATCAATTAATTCTCAGAAAAAAAAAAAAAAAAAAACAGCTGCTGTTTGGGGACTGTTGTTTCCTATGGCTAGCTCCTGACTACAGTTTCCCATGGTTAGATTGTCACTACAGTTTCTGATTGCTAGCTTCTGGTTAGTTTCCTGTGGCTAGCTCCTAAGTACAGTTTCTTTTGACTAGCTCAACTACAGTGTCTTATGTCCAGCTCCTGACTGCTGTTTCCTGTGGTGAGCTCATGAATACAGTTTCCTGTGGTTAGCTCCTGGCTTTCTAATGTATTTCCCTCTAAAAATACCTGTTTTCGTGTTCTCCTTTGGTTTTTGAACTAATTCCCTAGCCCTCTGTGTCACTGTCAGTTTCAGCTCATATCAGCTCTATAGGAAACAGATTCTTTTGTTTTCTTAAGAAAATCTGAATTTACACAATGGTTAATTGAAGACATTTCAAACATGGTTCAGCACTCAGTAGACAGTTATGCAATTCTCTTGATGTAAGATTTGAAAGGAGGATAAATACCAAGTTTAATTTGAGGGACAAAGATTAAGCTTTATAAGTGATCTCATTCAAATCCTCTTCACTGAGCTTTTAGATGAAGACAAAAATATACCAACCCCTGCTAAAGTATAGGAGCTTGCAGCTTAACAGAAATTAATGCACAGTTCCCTAAACTTATTTCTTTTTTCAGTCTCTTTTGGAGTGTAGATGTTGTTTGACAGGTTTTCTGTCATTAACTTTTTGCAATTCCATCAGAGTGGTCTTAATTGGAATACAGCATCAATTGTTTTCAAACTTCTGCTAAAACTGATCTGTAATTCTAAATATATTTTGCACTCTTTCTTTCTGAGTGTGAATAAGTGGACATCTTTCCAAATAGATATGCTATTATACTGACATATTTATGCATAATTGTCCTTAATTGCTTTCTGTACTGTCAGTCTCTTGATGCTCAAGTGAAAATAAATGATCAAGATCACAAGCAAGATACAGCAATGGACATAGGAAGTACCACACTTTGAAAGAATAAGAAAAGCTGAGTGAGATGTGGTGTGAAAGCTTACCTTCAAGAAACTGTACATAAGGCATCAAAACATGCCAGAAGAAGAAAAATGAAAGGTCAAGGAAGTGAGACCTAAAATGAAGAGGAATCCACATGGAGGAAGTTTCTATCATGTAAAGAGGGGAGGTGGATCCTGGAGAGGCTGTGTGACCCTTTATTTTGAGGGGAGATAGGTAGGAGCCAAAACAGGCTGTGATGTCTTGAGTACTCAAGCCAGAATGCCAGTGAATAGAGTTCTGTATAGTGAAAATCCTGATTGCCATCTGACATGGCCTCATGTGTATCAAGAAACTGCCTGTAGGTAAGGAGACAGTCATCAACAACCACCCAACAAGGGCAAATCAGACCTGATAAAACTAAAATGCTATTTCATCACTAAGACAACCATCAACAGAAAAAAGAGGCCAGCTGCAAAATGAGAGAAAATTTTGTCCAGCTATCTGCCCAAGAATTATAACCTATAATAGTTACAAAAACCCCTCAAAATTAAATAATAAAAATTCAATCAACCCAATAAACATAACTATTATGGGCTAGAGAGATGGCAAAGAGGATTAAGGCACTTGCCTGTAAAACAGAAGGTCCTGAGTTCAATTACTCAGTACCCACATAGAGCCAGATGCACAGGGGCACATGCATCTGGTGTTTGTTTGGAGCATCTAGAGTCCCTGGTGTGTCCATTTTCTCTCTACCTCTGTCTGTTTACCAAGAATACAATATGTTTAAAAAGCTTAAATAAAATAATTATGAAAGTAAACTGAGGACCCCCTCCAAAACAAGTACAAACTAAAGCTAATATGCAAAAAAGCTATAGGGAAATATAGTCTTTCATTAGGTAACTTAAAATGGATATATTTTTGCCTTGCATTTTTGTTACCCTTGTGTGTGGATACAGTTGCTCTTAGAATCCATAAATTGTTTCAGAATAACCCCAACGCCAGGGGTGGGATAGCTACCAGTGAATGTTTGGTCATGGAGTTCCCAGAGACCTTCAGAACAATACAGGACCTTT